>NC_034015.1:10303496-10485586 GCF_000346465.2 Prunus persica
TGAAAAACTTGAGTATTGGATTCCTGAGCACGCATAGAGCCTAGACCCACTCATCTATCCACTCACGTGAGACCCCTACTCCATTCACGCCTCTACTGCTTCTTCATAACTCATACAATACATTCTCTTCCACTCTAATCTCATTATTTCATCCGATATGACAAACCTTCCATCTCTCTACAGTTTATTCTTCGTCCTAAACACTGCACTCGTTTTGCAACCCACACCCCAGCAACAAACACACCTCCGTGAGTGGTAGGTGCAAAGATTAAAGACATGAACAGCTCGGAGATCTCAGAATTTATTTTTGGATCCTGATCTGCAGAGATGTTTATTCTATGTCCCTGCATGTACTCAAATTGGTGCTCGTTGTGTAAGGTCTGTGAATCCAGGAGAGATTTAAGGGAAAGTGCAATAAACACACAAGCTCAAAGGGCAAAAATAGCAAAAGGCCATGAGGACCCCAGATATGTGCAGCTCGTAGGTATAATTTCAAATCCCTGCAACTTTTGTTGTTGTAGATCTAGTAGACTTGATGCTGGGTGCATGATTCTAGTATAGGAATATCTGCCTTTGATGTTAATGGAGACTTGCTACTGGGTGCATGATTCCAGTGTAGGTTTATCTGCTTTTGATGCTTGCTACTGATTGCTGTCCTACATTAAATTAAATATATGTTAGGAGTAGAAAAGAAATAAAAACAACTAGATAAAGAAAATAACAACAAATATTGTTTAATTTTTTTTTCTTTTTTTCTTCTTTCTCAAAATTGCTGACAGTTTCAGCAACTCTACCATGGGTGATTTTGAAGAAAAAAAAAATGCAGCTCTCGATCGACTTCCAATTCTGTCACCCAAAATGACATGACATTGCATATCATGCAGGATAAATTGGATGGTTCCAATTACTCTTCTTGGTCCTGTAGTGTCAAACTTTATATTCTTGGAAGAGGAAAATAGGGATATATCACTGGCATAAAAGTGACACAAACAGAAGCTGATGTTTTGTATTCTACTTGGAAAGAAGAAAATGTCATGGTTCAGTGTTGGCTTCTCAATTCCATGACCAGAAATTGAAGGGCTATTTTCCTTAGCCTTTCTATTGCGAAAGAAGTGTGAATGTTGTTACCCAGACCTATTCTATTGGTAAAGACACATAAAAATTATATGAGCTTCGGTATAAGGCACTCGCAAATCGTCAAAATGGTACGTCTTTATCTGATTATGGTCCCTTACAGTTAATTTGGCAAGAAATCGATGTCTTGCGACCAAGCGAAATGAAGTGTTCTGCTGATATTGCTACATGCACAAAGGAAATTTCGGATGAACAATTACATGAGTTCTTGGCTGGACTTGACCATCATTTGGATAGAATTCGAGGACAAGGTCTAGCTGAAGATCCTCTCCCAAGTGTGCAAGCCGCATATGCATAAGTGTGCTCTGAAGCTAGTAGGCAAGCAACTATGTTAGCTGGCTCACATGTTGACGGGTTAGCTATGACAACCACTTTACATCACCCTATACCTAAAAGTGGTCATCCTCGGTCAGGACAAAAGGAGCCTGACACACGCTAATGTACCCATTGTGGGAAGAAAAAACACATACGGAAAACTTGTTTCGAATTGGTTGGATATCTAGATTGGTGGGCGGACAAACAAGAAAAATTGAAACAAGAAAAGGAAAAAGAGAAGAAAAAAAGTGTTGCAAATTTGGCTTCACAACTTCTACCTCATGGTTATTCACCACATATGGATCAATCTGCTCTCAATTTTCCCCCAATACTACTTCCACTTCCTCACCATATCCAGGTAATAGTCACTATGGTTTAGCAGTGAGCATGCCCTTCAATGCTAGTGATAAACTCTGGATCATTGATTCAGGAGCTTCCGATCATATGACTAATAATACTGCTTGGTTTGTTTCCCTTAGTCATCCACATATAAAAAGTGTTAAAGTTGCTAACGGTCTTTCCACTCCGGTTTTAGGAGCAGGATCTGTTTCCCTAACTCCATCTTTGCCTTTGTCCTCTATTTTACATGTCCCTACTCTCTCCCACAATTTGCTTTCTATTAGTCAAATTACTAAAAATCTCAATTGTTTGGATATTTTCTCTCCTACCTTTTGTTTATTTCAGGATCTTCAGACAAAGGAGCAGATTGGTCATGGTAAGGAAAGTGGAGGATTGCACTACTTGGACTCAAAACTGCTTGATCCTCAAATAAGAAGTGGTTATCAAGTTAGTACAGAAAAGGCTTACGCTGAAGTTTGGTTGTGGCACAAAAGATTGGGTCACCCATCCTTTCAATATTTACAACATCTATTTAATTCTTTATTTGCTAGAGTTCATGTGTCTAACTTTCATTGCGAAACCTGTATTTTTGCAAAAAGTCATAGTGCTTCATTTCCTGTAAGCTCCAATAAAAGTCATGTTCCATTCCCTCTTATTCACTTCGATGTGTGGGGTCCATTTCATGTTCCTACTTACACTGGTGCTAAGTACTTTGTCTCCTTCATTGATGATTGTACTCATGTCTCTTGGGTTTATTTGTTGAAAAATAAAAGTGACGTTTCATTCATTTTTCCTATATTTCATCATATGATTCAAACACAGTTTTATGTACCAATGCAAGTAGTCCGATCTGACAATGGGGGTGAGTATTTGAATTCTAAACCTAGAACCCTTTTTTTTTTTTTTATTTATAGCAAAATGGCATCTTACACCAAACTTCCAATCCATATACTCCTCAACAAAACGGTTTAGCAAAACATAAAAATCATCATCTTTTGGAAGTGGCTCATTCTTTATGCTTTGCTATGCATGTTCCAAAACGTTTTTAGGGAGATGCCATTTGCACAGTCGTGTACCTTATAAATCGTGTATCATCTCGGGTTCTCTAGTACCAAACACCTATTCAGACCCTTTTTTTAATATCATTCTATTCATTTAGTTCTTCATATTCAACCTAAAGTGTTTGGATGTGTTAGCTATGTTCATGTTCACCAACATAGTCATAACAAACTAGATCCCCGTGCCCTCAAATGTGTGTTTGTCGGTTATTCTGTCTCACAAAAGGGGTACAAATGTTACTATCCCCCATCTGGGAAATTTTTTATTTCTATGGATGTTACATTCTATGAAGAAGAGGCTTATTTTCGGTCACTCCTCGTCTGGGGGAGATTGATGGAAAGGAAGAGTAGTTCCTTGATATTGGATATGTACCATCACCTAATAATGATATACATGATACATATGAAAAGAGTTGCAAGTGTACCAAAAAAGGAAGAGACATGAGGTAGTAACAAATCCTCCACTTCCTGACCATGTTCCAAATCAACATGCTGCTTTGCATGAAAATCATTCTGAGGTAATTCCACAATCCCGACCATCTTCCATACATATTGATAATGTTGTCAACCATGATATTTTAGCTAGGGATAATCTAGATGACTCAAATGAGTCTATATATGTCTCTAATTCTCCTCATTTTCCAATTCGTAAAAATCGTGGGATACCTCTATAAAGGTTTGGCTACTCTAAAGTGAAAACTGTTCAATATCTAATATCTGATTATGTGTCTAACTATTGTGTATCCAGTTCTTATATTGTTTTTACAAACCACATATCTTCTGTGTCTACACCTAGTAGCTTACATGATGCTCTTGGTGACTCAAAGTGGAAGATTGCTATGGTTGAGGAGATGGAGGCACTATAGAAAAATTGTACCTAGGAACTTGTTGACTTGCCTAAAGGCAAGAGACCCGTTGGTTGTAAATGGATGTTTACTGTAAAACACAAAGCATATGGATCAGTTGAGAGATACAAGGCAAGATTGATAGCAAAATGCTACATTCGAACTTATGGTGTTGATTACTCAGAGACTTTTGCGCTAGTAGCTAAAATCAACACTATTCGAGTCCTTTTATCCCTGGTTGCCAACATAGACTAGCCGCTACATCAATTTGATGTGAAAAGTGCTTTCCAACATGGTGATTTAAAAGATGAGATGTATATGAATCTTCCACCTGGGGTTGTTACGGAGACTGATGTTGGTAAGGTGTGCAAGTTGAGAAAATCTTTATATGGACTAAAACAGTCACCTAGGGCTTAGTTTGGGAGATTCAGTTTGTCTATGAAAATATTTGGGTACAAATAGAGCAATTTTGATCATACACTGTTTCTGAAACACGAAAAAGGACAAGTGACAACGTTGATTATTTATGTGCATGAAATGGTTGTTACAGGTAATGATGAAAAAGGAATCATAAAACTTCATAATTACTTGGCTCAAGAATTTGAGACGAAAAACCTAGGGGTACTAAAATACTTTCTTGGAATTAAGATGGCAAGATCTAAGCATGGCATCTCTTTATCTCAAAGAAAGTATATCCTAGATTTGTTAAGTGAGACTGGTATGCTTGCTTGCAAACCAGCAGCCACTCCAATGGAACAAAATCATAAATTAGGAGAAAACCTTGATCAGATTCCAACACATAAGGAAAGGTATCAGAAGTTAGTTGGGAAATTAATCTATTTGTCACATACATGACCTGATATAGCCTATGCTGTTAGTGTGGTTAGTTAATTCATGCATGGCCCTAGTGAGAGTCATATGGAAGCTGTACTTAGATACTTGAAGTCAGCACCATGAAAATGATTGATGTTTACTAAACATGGTCATCTAGATGTTCAAGCCTATACATATGCTGATTATGTCGGGTTCATTGCTGATAGAAGATCCATATCTGGATTCTTCACCTTTGTTGGGGGGAATTTGGTTACATGGCGTAGCAAGAAACAAAAGGTGGTATCTAGGTCAAGCGTATGAATCTACATTGTGATAACAAAGCTGCCACACAGTCCAGTTCAATACGATTGTACTAAACACGTTGAAGTGGATAGACACTTTATTAAGGAGAAGTTGGATGATGGAATTGTTGACTTTCCATTTATTAAAATTGAAGATCAATTGGCCGACATCTTGACAAAAGTTGTATCAAATAGAAGTTTTCATTCATGCCTCGACAAGTTGGGCATTCAAAACATCTATGCACGAACTTGAGGGTGAGTGTTAACACATGGTTAGTCTGCCATGATGAAAACATCATGATGGAAACAACATACTGCCATATGTAAAAGGAGATGCTGCAAGATGTAAAAAGAGAAGCCATCATCATGAAGACTGCTGTAATATTATTATTATTTTTTTTTTTTGTAAACTGATCCATTGTACAACTATTACTTTAATAGCTATTTATGTAACTCCAAATTGGTGTGAAAAGAAATCAAATCGAAGAAAACCATTCTCTGGTTTCACACTCCATTCATATTTTACTTCTATAAAGGACAAGAAGCCAGTATCTATTGCCACAGACGGGGATAAGGCAATGCACTTTGTGATTGATGAAGTTTTTCCAGACGCACATCATCGTTTATGTTCATGGCACATCATGAGGAATGTGAACTCCAATGTAGATAACCCATAAATTGTAAGGGAGTTAAGCTATTATGTGCATGGTGGTTTGACAGTAGTGGCATTCGAACAACATTGGCAACATATGATAGATACGCATGATCTAAAAGGCGATTAGATCAAAATGATGTACCACAAACGAAAAAGATGGGTTGAAGCTAATTGCTCGGGGCATTTATTTGGTGAGAATACCACCACACAATGTGTTGAGGGTATGCATAAGAACTTGAAGAATGGAATTGGTAGAGGTATAAAGTTAGTGAAGTGTATCTCGCAGAATGAAAGATCCCTATTGAAGTTGAGAAGTGAGAATGTGAAGGAGGACTTTGATTCGAAGAATTCACACCCACTCCTTCTTACGCACCTCCGATCTCTAGAGGAACATGCAATTTCTATTTTTACCCACGACATTTACAAGTTGTTAAGAAATGAGATAAATAAGGAACCAAAATTAATTCTGGTTCTCCCCGTAAGTAACAATGACGAGCCTTGAGTATACAAATTTTCCAAATTTGGAAGGCTGGATGAGAAATGGATTGTAGTTACTACCAAAAAGACCAACATCTTCAATGTTCATGAAATTATTTGAATCTGATGGAATTCTATGTTGTCGTATGTTTGGAGTCAAGAAATGTGAGTGCTGAGGTGTTTTAGACAACCTGCAAAACATGAAGATGTGAAGGAGAGAAAAATAAGAAGAAAGAGAAAAATCGGTAGAAGAGATAAAATAAGAGAGAAAGAGGTAGAAGAGAGAGAGGTGAAGATATATAAATAAATAGGTGGAAAAGAGAGAAAAATGGGTATGGTTCACGAAAAAGAAAAAGAAGTTGGGTTAGAGTTGTTATTAGTTGGATATAAATTGGAACTAAGATATTTTGGTATTAATTGGGCTAAAATATTACTTATAGTTACTAATGTGATTTGAATATTAATTAGGCTTACTAATAATTTTAGATATAAATAAATAAGTAAACTTAACATAACTAATCCGATTAGGTTTATACCAATTTTTCAAGACAATAACTGGGACGGGAACCGATCCAAAACGGTCTAGTTCAGTTTTTGAGCATAGGTTGAATTTTTTTGTCAATATGGTTTTTTCCTTCTTTTTTTTTGTTACTCGGTTCGACTCAGTGCACCTGTTCAAATGTCCACCCCTAAGAGTGACACATACGTATTTATCATGGTTCCAAAGCAAGTCTAGGACACTTTAGTGAGCAAACCACAAATTTAATTTGAGTAAAGAGCCCTAGATATGTGCTAAACCTATCAAACAAAACTCAAAATAAGGCTCTAAAACAGTATAACACAATCTGCAAGGTTGTATTGCAACATCACCTATAATTGCTTACAAATTCACCATCACTAATTCACAAGTGCATAAGGGTCTAAAACTTAGGTAAGTCATTCTAGAGAAGTGGAGTTTTGTTCCATAAAATTCCAGATTCATTCTACACTCATTTTATAGCCTAATTCAAGTCATTCATATCAATTAGTATCTATCAACAATTGAAATCTAACTGACATAGTATACTAGTCAGTATCTCGGAAGAATCTAGAGAGACTGACACAATCTGAGAGAGAGAGAGAGAGAGAGAGAGAGAGAGAGAGAGAGAGAGAGAGAGAGAGAGAGAGAGAGAGAGAGAAGACTCAGAATATTGTATCATTGTATAAATTGATAATTTCATAGTAATTATCTATGAAATAATGAGTTGCTCCCTATCCTCTAATAACCTTCTACAGTACTTAAAAACACTTTACAAAAATTAACAACATGGATGAGAGATATCGTAACATGAAAGCATTGAGTTGATGAGTGGAGCAATTGATTGAGGAAGGTGAGAGATGAGAAGGTAAAAGAATCCCATGCATTGCTGGTTGATGTTGATCTCAATTTCATTCTCCATTTTTGGACAAATCACTTTTACCAAGCAATTTACCAAAAAAGAAAAGGAAATTAACTTGCGGACACCAACACCACAAGTTCACAACTAGCAAGATGGCCTTATCACTGAGTTGGTTTACATCAAATATATATATTTAAGGCAAGACTGTCAACCCTATATTGAGTATATGATGTGCTTTCATTCAAGAAGTGCACATGCAATTGTGAATCTTCGATTTCAAATGTATGGACTCGGAAAAAAGTGAAGAGTTATGAATGGATGAAATTAGTTGGTACCAAATATATTCAATTCACCTAAAATCATAAGTGAAGTCAATAAGAAACTAGAGAAACCATCTTTAGTTGATGAGTTCTTCCTCCTTTCTTTTATTTGTTTCTTTAGTCACAGGTTGCATGTCACATGTCACATGTAGTTAATCTTTAACCTTAATCACGTCTCATATTAAAACAGAAAAGGAAACGGTCTAATGCGTGAAAAAAAGAAAAGAAAGAACCCATACAGTAAAATACATGTTCTTCATAATCAAAATATATAATATATGTATTATACATGTACTTATACATTTTTCACGTTTTCTTTATAAAAGGTTGAATAGTACAAATAAAATTCAAGTTACACACGGATATTTTTCGTATACAGTCCCCTACTTTTACTTTACTAAACCATGAACACCAGAAATTTGCTCTCTCTTTTTTTTTTTTTTTTTTTTTTGTATCCTTTTCTTTTTCTAGGTCTGAAGTCACTTTCCCATGCATGTGCCCATTAGACGTACTTTCCAAATCCAGCAGGAATAAAACAAACGAATTCAAGACAAAGCAAAAATCCAAACTGAGCTTACGCACACAAGATCTAATACATAAGTTACAGAAGAGCTTCTTCTCCTTAAAATCTCCATAACCAAACAGTTGTCGTCACCACAATTGAAGAACCAGAAAAAAGCTGTTCCTGAGAGCTCCTCATTTGGAAACTGAAACTAAACACACTGCTTGTTCAATCTCTAATCTTCATCTTCAAAACATTCCAGCTTATCATCCAAATAATGGGTAGAAAACCAACTAAGCCTTCACCAAAGATACCATCATTTTTCAAGGTCCTGGTTGGTGAATTCTCTCAGCGTTTGGTAACATCCGGTCCTACCTCTCTATTTCTTTCACTTTATATTTAGTAGATTTTTATGTAAATTGTCTGTTTTTGTTGGTTTGCCAAAAAGAGTTTTGTTCTGTAAAAGCAGAGTTTTTTTTTTGGGATTTATATACGAAATCCTCTAATTAAATGAAACTACCTGACTGATTCAACTGAAAGTTGCTGATCTTCTAGGTTCCTAACAGGATTTGTGTTGTTTTTTAAATTTCTTTCTTCCATTTCTGTTTCTTTTTCTACGTTCTTGTTGGTTTTAAAAGGACTGCAATATTATGGCTTGCCTTTTTCCTTTCTTCCATTTCTGTTTCTTTTGTCTCTGCAATATCATGGCTTGCCTTAGTTTTTTCTTTCTTTCTTCCAGATCTGTTTCCTTTTTCTCTGTTCTTTTTGGTTTTTAAAACGACTGCTGCATATCATGGATTGCCTTTTTTGTTTCTTCCATTTCTGTTTCTTTTTTCTCTGTTCTTTTTGCTTTAGAATGACTGCAATTTGATCGATTGTTTAACTGATTGTGGTTTGACCCTTTTGTTGATCTCATAGCCTAAAACTTTTGTTCAGGATGTGCTGATGTCCACAGTTGCTTGGTTTTAATTATTTATGCTATATTTATGCTAGAGTTTTATTGAATTTTGTAGAGTATACCACCTGCATTTATGTACCATGTCAATGGACGATTGTCTCCCAAATGTACTCTTAGAGATCCTAGTGGAGACTGTTGGACAGTGGGTTTGGAAGTGAGAGGGGATAGATTTTTCTTCCATGAGGGTTGGCAGCGTTTTGTGAAGGACCATTCTTTGGAAATTGCAAATGTTTTGGTTTTTGATTATGATGGCAAGTCCAAGTTTGATGTCACACTGTATGATCCAATTGGCTCTGAGAAGGAGTTAGAACCAGCCAAGAAGAGAAGGGGAAATCGAGCTCGAGTAAAGGAGGAGATCATTGAGCTTGACACTGAAGAACCTGACAAGGACAGTGAAGAAGATGCTCGTATGTCAAACATAAGGAAGCGTAAGTTGTATACTATTTTACTTCTTTAAAGCTTGGGGATTTTTATATGTGCTAGTTTTCTTTATAGGCTCTTTTTAGATCATGCTCTGTTTGGAATTGTGTAGGCAAGTCTTTCAAGTCTGGAAAGAGGATTGCAAGAACTGATGGTGGGAATGAAACATCAAATGCACCTATTGTGTTCAGATCGAAGCATCTATGCTTCATTCGAGCTATGAGGAAGAACCGCTATCGCATGGTGAGTACTTTCGTCACCCCAATCCATAATCCAATTCTGTTACTGAATGGAAAAAAATGGTAAAAGAACTCTTCAGAAAACCTTTTGATGGACTGAAAAATGTCCAACTCAAGTGGCTGACCATTTTCTTTCCCTTCAATATTGTTCATATTTGCAGAATTTTCCGAAGGAGCTGGCTGTGGCTAAAGGTCTCATTAGAAAGAAGAGTGTAAGGGTTGAAGACCCACATGGGATATCATGGGATGTTAAACTAAGGCTTGATGAAAAAGAACATAACGGTGGTCGTTTGCTCATGACAAAAGGGTGGTCAGAATGTTGTTATGCAAACAACATTTCACTTGGGGACACACTGGTTTTTGAGCTTGTCAACGCCATGCACGGTGGAATGAAAATGCATATTTTCCGAGGAAATAGTTATGTTGTATTGGATGCCTCTTGTGTCAAGTATCAGGGCTATGTAGTTGAGAACCTGGCATTGCAGTGATGAGTAAACTATTAGTTGTTGCAGATTTCAGTTGTAAGACATGTTACATGTAAGACTTAATGGTAAGATTTGTGAATGATCAGCAGATTTCAGTTGTTGCAGTCCTTGTTTTGCAAGGTTAATACTAACCCATGTTTAATTATGATATTGACTGGATAATAAACTAGGTTTTCTCAAATGGTCTATGTTGCTACAACTATTTCTTTTGCCTAACATTTATCTAGATTGTTGCCAAGTTCACATCCTCTAGCCACACCTGAAAAAGAAGAACAAAGTTGAAATGTGAGTGATCTCAACCTGAAAATACACCTTGAACTGAGTCAACAATTAATAGAGAACTTGAAGGAGTAGCACAAAATGTTATTGTGTCACAGAGTCTAACTGTTATGCTGTGAGACTATTCATCTGATGTATGTATGACAAGATAACATTATTCGGGATTCGGGATAAAAGTATACAAGTTTGAAGGATGTTCACTTACCATTCCATTGTTGCAGAAGGAAGGGACAGTTTAAAGCCCGCGACTATATAATCGAGAGATTCGAATAAAAATCCTTCCCATGTATGCTCAAAACTCTTTGTACAATTAACATTGAAGGCCAACATAAGAACAGATAGCCATAGAGAATTGAGGCTGCAAGTGGAGCTCCCAAAGAAACCAAGAGCTGTCCAATGTACCAAACCATATGTGATGCCAATATGCAGATTGTGTCTGAAGAAACTCAAGATGTTTTGCAGGAATCCATATGCATATAATCCAAGGATCAGAAATTTCAAAAAGAGAGCTGCACATTTGCAAATTTGAACCAGATGCATGATGCGGATAGGGGTTATTTTGAAATTAGTTGAAAGATTTGTAGCCTTTTTTTAAAATTATAATAAATATAGGGTCAAAATCTAATGTTCAAAACTTGGCCAAGTCACACCCAGCCTCTTCTCGAGAGACAGAGAAAGACGCAGAGGCCAGATTTTCCCATTTGAAAATAAACGGCGGCACCAACCAACTCAAAGAACCAGAAGAAGAAAGAAAAAAGAATGTCGAACGGACTTCTTCTTCTCCGCTGAAAGCTGCGCTGCTGCATCTGCTCCACTCCACCAGGTTTTTTATTTTATTTTAAAATCATAACTGACGTTACCTTGTTGCTTCTTCACTCTTAATCTCGAATGTAAAATTTTATATTTCTATTATTTGATCGTTTGGGCATATTTTCAGTCTATTTGAATTTAACTTACGGTACTATTTAATAATCTCTGAATAATTGGCATTTTATTGATGTGGGCAGTGCAATTTTGTGCCGAACAATGCGGGTTCGGTTTATTCTATCTCGGAAATACTGCACTAGTATTGCAATTTCTTCCAATTCTCAAATTTCTCGGTATGCTCGGCTTGGCCAAATTGAGAAAGCCCGAAGGGTGTTTGATCAAATGCCTGACAAAACTATTGTGTCTTGGAACTCAATAGTTGCAGGTTACTTCCAAAGTAATCAGCCAGGAGAAGCCCGAAAACTGTTTGATAGAATGCTGGAGAGGAATACGGTTTCTTGGAACGGTTTGATATCCGGTTATGTCAAGAATGGGATGATTATTGAGGCTAGGAAAGTGTTTGATTCGATGCCCGAAAGGAATGTTGTATCGTGGACTTCGATGGTTAGGGGGTATGTTCAAGAGGGTATAATTTCAGAGGCTGAATCACTCTTTTGGCAGATGCCTGAAAGGAATGTTGTTTCATGGACAGTGATGTTGGGTGGCCTGATTCAAGAGGGTCGGATTGATGAGGCTCGTAGGCTTTATGATATGATGCCCGAGAAGGATGTGGTTACAAGGACTAATATGATTGGTGGGTATTTTCAAGTTGGCCGTTTGGCAGAAGCACGTGAGATTTTTGATGAGATGCCACGAAGGAATGTTGTTTCCTGGACTACAATGGTATCTGGGTATGTGCATAACAACCAGGTGGATGTTGCTAGAAAGCTTTTTGAAGTGATGCCAGAGAAAAATGAGGTTTCATGGACGGCAATGCTAATAGGTTACACTCAGTGTGGACGGATTGAAGAGGCTTCAGAGCTTTTTCATGCCATGCCGGATAAGTCAGTTGTTGCTTGTAATGCAATAATACTTGGGTATGGCCAAAATGGAGAGGTAGCTAAAGCAAGGGAAGTTTTTGATAATATGAGAGAGAGGGATGATCGGACATGGAGTGCGATGATTAAAGTTTATGAACGGAAAGGTTTTGAATTGGAAGCACTGGACTTGTTTACTTTGATGCAAAGAGAAAGTGTTAGGCCGAATTTCCCTTCTTTGATAAGCGTTCTATCTGTTTGTGGCAGCTTGGCCAGCCTTGATTATGGTAGACAAATTCATGCCCAGTTGGTGAGAAACCAATTTGATCATGATGTATATGTTGCCTCGGTTTTGATGACAATGTATGTTAAATGTGGTAACCTTGTGAAGGCAAACCAGGTGTTTAACAGGTTTGCTGCGAAGGATATAGTTATGTGGAACTCAATGATCACTGGTTATGCCCAACATGGTTTAGGAGAGAAAGCTTTACAAATTTTCCAAGAGATGTGCTCCTTGGGCATATCACCGGATGAGATAACCTTTATTGGAGTTCTTTCAGCATGTAGCTATAGTGGGAAGGTAGAACAAGGTCTTGAAATTTTTGAGACAATGAAATCAAAGTACCAGGTGGAGCCAAGAACTGAACATTATGCTTGTATGGTTGATCTGCTTGGTCGAGCAGGAAAGGTAAAGGAGGCAATGGATTTAATTAAGAAAATGCCAGTTGAGGCAGATGCCATTGTTTGGGGTGCCTTATTAGGTGCATGCAGACAACACATGAAATTGGATTTGGCAGAAGTTGCAGCGAAGAAACTTACAGAACTTGAGCCCAACAAAGCAGGGCCTTATGTCTTGCTATCAAATATTTATGCATCACAGGGTAGATGGCATGATGTCGCAGAGCTGAGGAAAAACATGAGAACAAGAAGCGTTAGCAAGTCTCCTGGCTGTAGCTGGATTGAGGTGGAGAAAAACGTTCATATGTTTACTGGGGGAGAGAGCACGGGACACCCGGACCATGCGATGATCATGAGAATGTTAGAGAAACTAGGTGTATTGTTAAGAGAAGCTGGTTACTGCCCTGATGCCAGCTTTGTATTGCATGATTTGGAGGAAGAAGAAAAGGCACACAGCTTAGGTTATCACAGTGAGAAACTGGCCATAGCATATGGACTCTTGAAGGTACCCCAAGGGATGCCCATTCGGGTGATGAAGAATCTTCGCATTTGTGGTGACTGCCATTCTGCAATTAAATTAATATCCAAAGTTATGGGAAGAGAGGTCATATTGAGGGACGCCAACAGATTTCATCATTTTAAGGATGGCTTGTGTTCTTGCAGAGACTATTGGTGATAGCAAACCTTGTGTTGTGGGGATAGATCCTAGGACAGACTGGTTTTGAGACAGGAATCATGCCTAGCAGAGTTAATTGGTTAAATTTGTTTTTAGACTGAAAAACTTGACCATACTTCAAAATTGATGATACTATATTATGCCATGAGGAGACCTTGCTAAAAATTGTGTTGGTATATGGTTTTCAAATCAATCGAGGAATTTGAGGTTCAAGTATGATCTATCCTCAAGGAAACACTGTTTAGATGCTCCTTATGGCCCAATTTTATTGCATTGTCCTCCAAATTATACAATTGATAACTTAGTTTAAGGCCTACCATGAGGGGTCTGGATTTGAAACGGTTATGAACTACTTTTCAGTGTATGGTCATGTGAGAAAGGCATGGGATGATTGCTTATAGAGGTGAGGCTCGTGTTCATCTGCTGTATTACTAGAAAATTCTCTTATGTTTAGGTATGTTTTCCAACCCGAGTTTATAATATTATATTTTGTTACTTTTTCTTGTATAAGCTGCTAACATATTGTGGCACATTTGCAGTTGACTGTATAATTCATGGCTGGAACATGACATGATACACAAGGAGTTGAGCCGAGGAGGGTGGAATATAAAGCTTTTGTTGCAATGAAGTTCATTCAAGAAGAGGTCGTCTTTTAACTAATTTTAAATTTCCCCCAGTTCCTAACGTACTTTGATTTGCTTATTAATTTTTTGTTATCAAAACCCCTAGTTTCCTTTAGGCCCAGCTATCCACCATCAAATTAGTGAGTGTGTGTGCATGCATGAACTAGTAAAAGATTTGAATAGTGTTATTCACAATTGTTGTGAGATTCTTTTGGATTTTTCTCTCCTCTTAGTGGAAAATCTGTTAATGATTGCTTGCTACATCAGTTGTTGCCGACATGATATTGTCTTCTAGAGCATCTGGCACTACATAATGTTGCTGACTTTGTTCTTTTTGTACTTTGTTGTTTCTTGCTTTATAAGAATTTCTATTCTTCCTACTGAATATAACGATCAAATTCGGGAGAGCCCCACTGAAAATTGGGTAGGTACTCTTCTTTATTCAAACTTTCAATTCCTACTTTCATGACCAGATTTTCATCACTTATCTTCAGGAATTGCCTCACGAAGAGGGACCTTCAGAAAGGTATCGAGATGACTTCTCATGACTATCCCTGAACAGGTGCATAAATTGTTGTAGATCATGTTTAGTTCTTGCTGTTTGTCTTCTACCTCATCTTTACGATACAATTGGGATGTAGGAACTTGCAGAAGTAGTGTAAATTTATTTTTCTACATTTGAGACATAGAATGATGTAAGAACTTCCCTCCTCCATTTATCATACTGTCGAAGTGTTTAGATTCAGAGGAAACGAAAAAAATTGCGGTTTTTTTAAACGCAATTTGCACTTTTGGATCGTTCTCCTTTCTTGTCATACCAATTTGTCTCTTCATATGATTGACAGACCAAAAATTGGTTGAGTCCAAAAGCAAAAAGCAAAAATAATTAACAAGAAACAATGTCAAGAATCATGGTGGCCAAAGTGTTGCCTGCACGCATAATTAGAACATGATTGAAGGACAACTTTATATCAGTTCAAGGAATGAGTGAGAACCACTAGAATTGCATCTTTAGACAGACAATGTAAGAGGTAAAAAGTTAGAAAAGCTACGACTGTAACTCGTGGAAAGAAAGAAAGGGAAGCTCACAACAAAGTTTTGCTAGAGGAACGTTTGACGATGCTGGTTTTAAGATTTTAGGAGGACAAACTCCTGACTCAATACTACAAATATTGATATTGTTCTCAATTTAACCACATATATATTCGGCAGGTGTAAGATTTTATACAAAAAATTTCGATGTTATTAGTATTATGTGTTGTACGTTATTTTGTCAAGTTTCCAATGTAGAACTTGATATTCTTAGTTAGAAGTGTTTTGAATGCTTGAAAGTAGATAATAAGTTTCATTATTTTGTCGCAAAGTGATATGGCCATCCAAGAAATTATTTGCAATGCATAGCAACTTTGAAAGGGAGATTTTTTGTTGAAGATCTTCTTTGTTCGAACTCGAAGAGAGATTTTTCTTTTGGGCCTTCTTTAACTAAACAACTAATAACTTAAGTGGTGACAATACGTCCAATGTCGTGACATGTCGGTGATATATCATTTTGATAATTGCTAAAGCATTGGGCAACACTCAATGGTCCAAGTTTGTTGTCACATACTGAACACAAAATGCTTTATACTGTTAAAATCTTTTGTGTATTTCTTTTTTCAAATAGTATAAATTACTCTAAATTAATCTAATTTACGAGAAGGACTCGAATTTAAGTACAACGGAATGAGCTTATTGCTCCAACCAACTTGCCTAACCCACGTCTGCTTTATCTTATGCTTTTAGATCTGGTGTTGCATTTTATTAACATAAGTTCTTTCATTTGTTGTGGTTAGGTAAGTAAGAGGCTAGTCAAGCCAACTCAAACTAATCTGATTATGTGTTATGCAACCATCTTTTGGTTGGTTCTTAAATACAATTTTTTCTTTCAAATAATAATAAACAGTAAACAAATTACCATTGCATTTCATAGGTGAAAGATACACCAAATTATGCTTAGAAAATTACATGTATTACAACAATAAACACTAACTCCTGACCAAGAATAAGAAAACTGTACAAGATCCAGAAGCTTCTTTCACCACTACAACTAACAGATCCATCCCAAAATTCCAGCACACTTAAAAGCACTCAAAAATACCCATCAATCATAAGCACTCAAAATCCCTAATTTATATTTTTCTCTTAATGCCACTCTTCATTGCCCAATTTCATCATATTGAGGTGCTTTCATTCAAAAGGAAAAGGCCCTTATATGATTGTGGGGCATTTATTTTCCCTAATGATTTTTTTTTTTTGGGGGGTATGGCATATGGAAAATGGTAATTTAAGGCTTAGAAGAAGGACTTTTTTGCAGGTGCTCTTCCAACAGCTCTCATTAAATTGGCTATTTCAAGAACTCTTGCCACTTTTGTTCCCCTTTTAGCCTCAGCTGATGCCTTCCTCTCCTCTGCTTTTCTATGAGCTTTGGCTATATCATTCTGCATCTTTTCTAGGGCCCTTGCTCTTTTCTCCTCCAACTTCCTCTGCACAAATTAGACAAGCACAAAAATTGATGAGATAATAGTTTCACCAAAAGAAAGTATGTCATAACATTATGATGATGAAGATGATGATGTTTATTATTGTCATTATTAATGTTTGATAATCAAAATTCTGATTATTTGTTTGACCAAATACATGCTCAAAAAATATTGGATGGCAAATAGTATGCAATCAATGAAAAAGAAAGTTGCAAACCATCCTAATCTCAACTAGTCAGAGAAACCATCATGAGCAAAATTTCCAACATGGATAATTAGGAAATAATTAACCCACATGCAGAACAATAATAGCACTTTCATCAAGATTAATTATGCCCACATACCTCAACTTTCTTCATCCAAGAAGAAGCTTTCTGAACCTGCTCACTTTCCCAACCATTAATGATAGCATCCTCCCTCTTAAACCTGTTATTAAGCTTGGCAATCTTGTTGTTTTGCCAAGCTGATATCTTCGTCTCCACCTCTTCTTTCTTCACCCTATGCACAGAAATCACCTGATCACCTCCTTGATGATCTTGAGTCCCAGCAATGCTTGATGAAGACCCAACTGCATAATTCCTAGCCCCAGCTTGTCTTGGAGAAGCAATTGGATCCGATGGGTTGTAATTATCTGGTACTATAGCCAAGGGGTTAAGTTCCTCCTCAGGCATATTGTCCTCCTCTCCAATCCTGCCCAAGTTATTGTTCCCATGATTTACAGCACTATCATTTTCATTGGTACTATTATTAGTCCCAATAGCTGATCCTGCAACCACTAGAGCACTGAACTCTCTACTTATGCTACTGAAATTCTCACTTGGAGCACCTTCTGAGCTAGCCATGGACAAGGATGATGATCTATGGCTACTAGTCTCCCAAGCTTCCCTTCTTCGGCCGCGATTAGCCAGCTGCGGCGGTGCGTGAGGTGGTGTCAAGGCGTGGATGTCCCGGATGATTTGCTCATCTTCAACATGATCATCATGATCTTGTATTCCTTGGCTTGTGCCAGCCCCTTGATCATTCATAGCAGAGTGTTTGTCAAGTGTATTAGAAAATGAAATGGGATTGTGACCAAGAGAGTAAGGGCTTTAAGTTAAGACTTGTATAAGGGTCTTGACTGTCGACCATTGTTCAAAGAGAAATTTAAGCCACACACATGGAAATAGAAGTAGGATTAAAAAAGAGGCTTGAAGTGAAAGCCCATAATGTAAATAGGCCAAGGGATGTTAATTATCCAAATGGGGTAATAAAAAAAAGGGGCTTTGAGTTAGGGTATCTTTTCAGGATATGTTAAAATTTTATTTATCTAAAGACCCTTCAGTTTGTCTTATTCTTTTGTTGCCACACCTTGTATAGATTCTTTTAATTCACACCCTTACTTCCCTACCTTCATTGATTCCCATCAAATGTATGCTTGGGGTGTGATATCTTTATTAGTTTTGAATTAATTATAACATTCTCATACAACTTTCAAAAAGTTAATCCACCATGCATAATGGAATAGTCACTCAAATTACTATTAATTTACCCTACCTCTAGCATCCAGAGTCAAAAAGAAAATTACTAGATAAGGGGATTTGAAGGGTGTGGGGGCCAGTCTATATACACCCCTATGCTAAGAGATAAGACCCTACTCCCGCCTTAATAAGTATGTAGTTTATTCCAAAATGGTTGATAATCAACTGTTGAAAATCATCTCCTTTTTTGGGTTGAGAAATGAAAGGAAATTGGATTGGCACATGCATATTAGCATGAAATTGTGTTGGCATTTCCTAGAACTTAGTACAGGTTTGGAAGTGTAGGATTAAAGTAAAATTGATATCTCTGATTTTCAAAAACTATAAGATTGAAACAGCTTAGTAATCCCTGAATACCAGTATTGTGACTTAACACGTATGAGGCACATGATCTGAAGGGTAAGACATGTCATTTTTCATGCATTCATGAAAGGAATGTTTTTGTGTAGTATGATATGATTTTATTTTCTTGATTTTTAATCAATTAGAATCCCTTTAAGAGTGCATCTCATTTAAGCAATTTTTGCCCAAATCAATTTGATTATCTTGCTTTCATGTTTTAACATTCCCTTAATTTTCTAACACGTTTTGGTTGCTTAGAAATCATTTTTTCAATTATATCATAATATCAAGGAGTCAAGATACTATTAATAGTTTACCTAAACATAGAAAGATACCTTTGATATTGTGATTGGTCAAAATCTTCTTTCTTGAGCAATCTCCTTTCATGAGTGCTTGGTTTACACATGATTTGCATTTAGAATAGGACATATTCTATTGTGGATTTTGTTTAGCCTTGAAGAATGGAGATTTGGTACGTAAATTTCTTCCTATGAAGAAAATCTCTATAAAAACAAGGTTTTGTGTTTTCCTTTAGATAGATTTTTCAACAATAGTTTTGTCTGCTTACATGTTTAAGAACGCTAGGTTTTTTATTTGAGATAAATCATCAAGTGTTCCATGTTTACTTGGTGATTTATCACATACTTCATCATTCATATTGCATTCATTTGCATAATTCGGTGACTCATACAGTTTAGGGCACCAAAACCGTGGTAGCGATTTTTCTCCAATGAGCTTGAATCGATTGTGACCAGTATCGGGTTCAACATAAGGAGAGTTGAGAGGTCATCTCGCGACAAAAGTTGAATTATGAAGAAGTCGGTAAACATTATCTAGAATGTGTCTATGATAAGTGTGTGAGTGCTTCTTGTAATTATCATTATGTAGTGGATTTTTTTTGGACTGAGGAGTCCCGTGGATTTTTTCCAAAGGTAGGGTTTTACCAAGTAAAATAACTCTCTATGTGTTCCTTTATTTTATTCTTTGCATGTTTCACGATTGATAAGCCATATCAATCCTGCAATGAAGTTCATTTTTATTTATTGATTGTAATTTTCATTTGGCCTAGTCACCCCTTCTATAGACATTATTAGTCATCCTACAAGTAATTTCAATTGGCATATGAGCAGGTTGCTTAACACACTCAGCAAGATCCAACATACCTTAAGATGGATCGTGTCGCGGGCTCAGTTATACATCCACCATATTGTGGCTTAATACGTATGGGGCACATGATCTGAAGGGTAAGACATGTCATTTTTCATGCACTCATGAAAGGAATGTTTTTGTGGAATTTGATATGATTTTATTTTCTTGATTTTTAATCAATTAGAATCCCTTTAGGAGTGCATCTCATTTAGATAATTTTTGCCCAAATCAATTTGATTCTCTTGCTTTCATGTTTTAACATTCCCTTGATTTTCTAACATGTTTTGGTTGCTTAGAAATCATTTTTTCAATTATATCATAATATCAAGGAGTCAATATGCTATTAATAGTTTACATAAACATAGAAGGATTCCTTTGATATTGTGATTGGACAAAATCTTCTTTCTTGAGCATCTCCTTTCATGAGTGCTTGGTTTACACGCAACTTGTATTTAGAATAGGAAATATTCTAGTGTGATTTTTGTCTAGCCTTGAAGAATGGAGATTCGGTACATAAGTTTCTTCATGTGAAGAAAACCTCTATAAAAACAAGGTTTTGTGTTTTCCTTTAGATATCTTTTTCAACAATAGTTTTGTGTGCTTAAACGTTTAAGAAAGCTGTGTTTTTTATTTGAGATAAATCATCAAGTGTTCCATGTTTACTTGGTGATTTATCATACACTTTATCATTCATATTGCATTTATTTGCATAGTTCGATGAGTTATACTATTGAGGGCACCAAACCGTGGTGGCGGTTTTTCTCCGATGAGCTTGAATCGATCGTGACCAGTATTGAGTGAGTTCAACATAAGGAGAGTCGGAAGGTCATCCCGCAACAAAAGTTGAGTTACGAAGAAATCGGTAAACATTATCTAGAATGTGTCTAGGATAAGCGTATGAGTACTTCTTGTAATCATCATTCTATAGTGGATTTGTTTTGGACTGAGGAGTCCTGTTGATTTTCCTCAAAGGTGAGGTTTTACCAAGTAAATAACTCTCTGTGTCTTCCTTTATTTTATGCTTTGCACATTTCAGGATTGATAAACCATATCAATTCTGCAACGAAGTTTATTTTTATTTATTGATTATAATTTTAAATTGGCCTATTCACCCCCCTTTATGCATTATTAGTCATCCTACAGGTAATTGCAATTGGCATAGCAGATTGTTGAACACACTTAACAAGATCAAACATACCTTAGGATGGATCGTATCGCGGGCTCAGTTGTACATCCACCATATTTCGATGGCAACAACTATGGTGCTTGGAAGGCTAAAATGAATTCATTCCTCTAGTCTATAGATGAACATGTATGGTATACAATGGTTCATGGATTTTCTGAACCTACAAAGAAAATCAGAAAGATGAGGAAGAAAAAATAGTCCTCAAAACTAGAGAGGAATGGACCACTGCAGAAGTCATACACAGTACTAATAACCAAAATGGGTTAAATATTTTATTTATTGTTGTCTCTTCTGATCAATTTGAATATATATCTGGTTGTGATACTTCTAAGGAAGCTTGGAACATTTTGCATGTTACTCATGAAGGAACAAATACTATAAAGGGCGCCAAGCTTCAAATGCACACCTTACAGTTTGAGACACTCATAATGGATGTGAATGAAACTTTTTCTGAAGTTTATGCTAAAATTTGTGTCATTGTGAATGCATGTTCAAGTTTAGGTTAAAAAAATACTATAAGATAGGGCTGTGAAAAAGATTTTGAGATCCTTGCCTCAACGGTTTCAACCAAAGATCACGGCCATTGAAGAGATTCGTGACTTGAACACCTTGAAAGTTCAGGAACTCATAGGGTCCTTACAAACTTATGAGATGAAACATCTAACTCCTAAAAATAGCAAGTTTAAAGTGTTGCTTTTAAAGTTGTGAATGAAGAAGATGATGGGCATTCAAATGAGGATTGCAATGATGAGGAATTGGCGATTCTCACAAGACTATTCATGAACTTTCTCAAGAATCAAGACTCAAGGAATCGAGATTCAAAGAATAGTTCAGATATAAATTCAAAAAATAATTTTATTGACTCTATTGATGGTGTGTCTAAATCTCACAGGTCAAATGAACGAAAGAACTGAAAAGAAAATGTCAAATGCTCCGAATATGAAGGCTATGGTCACATATTTTCGGAATGTGCCAACACCTTAAAGAAACAAAAGGATGATAAGAATAAGGCACTAAATACTACATTGAGTGATAGTGATTTTGACTTTGAAAATGATGAGAAGGCCATTATACTTATTACGACTATAAGCTTGGATGAACCAACGAAGAAGGATGATGATTGTGAAGAAATGCATATTGAGTTTATCATGAAGAAATATGATGATTTGTTGGTTGCCTCACAAAATCTCAATAAATAAATAAAAATGGTGAGCTTGTCAAATCTATTGCTGCATTATAGTTGAAAAATAGCAGGATTGCAAACGAGGTTCAATCCCCTGACGTAGATGCCGAAAAGGTAAATGAAGGTATGAACGAAAAATTGATGTTTTTGCAGAAAAAGTTGACTTATCATAATAAATTAATTGCATTTCTAATTTTTGACAACAAAGCCCTTGAACTTAAACTTAAAAATGCAAAGGAAATGATTGTTTCTTTAACCATTGGTATAGAAAAAAAAACTGACAAGATGATTAGCATGGGAAGAAGAGATGGTGACAAATGAGGTTTGTGATTTGCACCAAGCAATAAGCCTTTCACGGTTTCTGCAACGAAGTTTGTCAAATCCTTTCTACTAGTTGAACATGCTAAACCTGTATCCACTCATGAATTCAAGAAATTCATTCAAATTTGTCATTTTTTTTTACACTCATGGCCACATAAGAAAAAAGATGCAATAAACTTTTGTAAATTCAAATTCACATGTCATAGGAGAAAGTTAAGTATTGAACATAAGATTACAAATCTTATAAAAGAGGTAAAACACTTATCCAAACTATCTTCTTTTTGTTCTTTACCGAAAACCAGTTTAGTTTGGAGGAAAATCATAATTGTATGTTTGCCTCCACTAATGTTGTGCATGAACCTGCTGCTTTAGAAAATATGAATGTTAAATATCTGGTCACAAAACCTTTAGATAATCTTCCATTTGACACTCTTAGAAAAATTTTAGGTATGTGCTCCTTTGAATAATTGCTTGTGTTCTAATGCATGCCAAAAGGTTCTCATTGTTTGTGTTTTTCTGGTCAAATATCCTTTCGTTTATATTCTAAGTATTTTGTCCAGCATATGCAGGGATTGCAAAGAGATATTCAATCTTACTAACGTCTTGGAGTGTTTGCTGATTAGATTGAATTTTTGGCGTTGGATCACCTTGGGTAGATCAATATTGGGTTTATGTGAATGGTTTTCGACTGTCTTTATTTTTTTATAAAGTCAATAAAATTCTCTTTATATGAAAACTCATATCTCACTCATGGCACACACACTCTAATGGTTCTTAATAATCTTGAATGAATCTTCACCTTGTCATTGTCTGGATGCTAGGTTTGCAGTGTACTTCTTACTATTGGGCTCATTACAAATTCATAATCTCTCTTTAATTAAAAGTAAACTAAAATAAGTATGTGATCCTAGCCAAGTAACCAAGCCTCTTGTCTAACCGATGTTGAGGTTCGTGTCAAAAATCTTTGATTTTTTGTAGCCTACATGACTTGGGTTAGTATATCCGAGGGGTGCTTTTACACCTATTGTCTTAAAGTCAACTGACTTGAGCACTGATTAAATACATGTTATGTGGGTCTTATAGAAAGCTTAATAAAGTTAGCATTTATAAATAAATAAATATATGAAAGTGGTGAGCTCTGTATGCATTATATGTATGTGTGTTTATCCTACATTCTTGGTCGGATTTTTTCTTTGTTATTAAGCAAGCTTAGTCATATAACACGAGATTGGGCTTTAATATTTGCTCATTCGATGGACTTTATTTCTCACAAATACTTTTGATTCCCCATTTTACAATCCTTGTGTTTGATTAGATCTTTGTGATTCGATGTGCCTTGGATCTTGAAAGGCTTTGCTTCAAATGCTTCTAGACATATATTAGTATTGGTTCTCCTTTTCTATCCTCAAGCATCATGTTGGCATCTACTCATGAACATTACCCTTGGCATATATGAAGGGGGAGTCTTGGTATGGCATTGAAATAATCACTGGTCAATTCCTGTATTTCCCACTGTGTTTTTTTTTTTCCTATTTCATGTTCATTGGTGTTTACTTTTGGCTCCTTTCACTTTATTGTTTTGTTTTCTCAATCTTCTCTAAGTGCAGATATTTCCTCTAATTTTGCTAGTGTTTTATTTTTTTATTTTGACGTTAATTTTTGTTTGGCTTTCAATTATTAAAAAATAAATAAATAAATAAAAATCACACTTTTTCCCACATGATGTCGTTTTATGTTTATTGTTTGATGGTGCAGCTAGAGTTCACATCATCTTGCACCTCAAACTTACTTGTAGCATTATCGCCTTCCTCTACTCCATAATTGACGACAAGGAAGCCACAAAAACTGATTCTCTGAATTGCAGTGTCATTTCAATCTTGTCATTTGCAGTCTTGGAGGAAAGGAAATTCAAAAAGACAATTGTTCTTATATATTTGGAAACGTGAATGACAAAATGTCAAGATGAAAAGGATACAAAGAGGTAAGAATCTTGTGTTATGTGTTTCCATGATTGAACCTAAAATGTATATGTTATTCTTGTAAATGATGACTGGACCTTGGTTATGCAAGAAGAGACATTTGCACCCGTTGCATATTTGGAATCAGTGAGGCTACTGCTTGTTGTTGGTTGTCATACCAAATGGACGTCAAAAGTGCCTTAATGGATTTTTCAAGAAGCAACACATGTTTAGCAATCTACAGATTCATAGATCCTCTCGTATCCGTCTCTCCCTTAGTCACGACAAGACACAA
Organism: Prunus persica; assembly: GCF_000346465.2. NCBI lineage: Eukaryota > Viridiplantae > Streptophyta > Magnoliopsida > Rosales > Rosaceae > Prunus > Prunus persica. The sequence goes on from NC_034015.1 coordinate 10,328,248, forward strand.
TCCCTCAAGAGCATCATGGGTTAATTTCTTTGGCTTTTGGTGATACTCATTCTCTTATGTTTTTGCCCTATCCATGCATGTTACCATTATCTCTTTCTCTTTGTTCTTGACATATTTCCATACTTGACATATTTCTTGCCTTTGGATTTCCTGACAAAAAGGGGGAGATATTGTGATGTAGAACTAAGGGAGAGTAGTGTTATATTTTTGGGGAGAGATTATGATGTAGAATTAAGAGGGAATGGTGTTTTAATTTTGCTTTGAAATAACATTTATTCTCCCACTTACTTCACTAGTTTTATTGTTTCATGTTGTGCAGGGATTAAGAGCTTTGAGTTTAGATAGAATTTCATTTGTTAAATCCCATGTAATTTCTTTTGATTGTAATAGGTGCTTTGTCTAGGAAATGCCAAAGGGGGAGATTGTTAGTATGAAATTATGTTGACATTTCCTAGAACTTAGTATAGGTTTGGAAGTTTCATTTAGTTGTAGGGTTGAAGCAAAATTGATGTCTCTGATTTCTAGAATTACAGGATTGAAACAGCTCAGCAATCCCCGTATACCAGTATTATGACTTAACACGTATGAGGCACATAATCTGAAGGGTAAGACATGTTATTTTTCATGCACTCATGAAAGGAACGTATTTGTGGAGTCTAATATGATTTTATTTTCTTGATTTTTAATCAATTAGAATCCCTGTGGGAGTGCATCTCATGTAGGCAATTTTTACCCAATCAATTTGATTATTTTGCCTTCATGTTTTAACATCCCCTTGATTTTCTAACATGTTTTGGTTGCTTAGAAATCATTTTTTCAATTATATCATAATATTAAGGAGTCAAGATGATATTAATAGTTTATCTAAACATAGAAGGATTCCTTTGATATTGTGATTGGTCAAAATCTTCTTTCTTGAGCATCTCCTTTCTTGAGTGCTTGGTTTATACATGACTTGCATTTAGAATAGGAAAATATTCTATTGTGATTTTTGTCTAGCCTGGAAGAATGGAGATTTGGTTTAAACCTCAATAAAAATAAGGTTTTGTGTTTTCTTTTACATAGCTTTTTCAACCGTAGTTTTGTGTGCTTAAACGTTTAAGAAAGATGCTTTTTTTTATTTGAGATAAATCATTAAGTGTTCCATGTTTACTTGGTGATTTATCAAACACCTTATCATTCATATTGCATTCATTTGCATAGTTCAGTGACTAATATGGTTGAGAGCACCAAGACTGCGGTGGTTGTTTTTCTCCAGTGAGCTTGAATCAATCGTGACTAATATCGGGTTCAACACAAGGAGAGTTGGAAGGTCATCCCATGACAAAAGTTGAGTTACGAAGAAGTCGGTAAACATTATTTAGAATGTGTCTAGGATAAGTGTGTGAGTACTTCTTGTAATCATTATTCTATAGTGGATTTGTTTTGAACGGAGGAATCCCGTTGATTTTCCCCAAAGATGGGGTTTTGCCACATAAAATAACTCTCTGTGTGTTCCTTTATTTTATGCTCTACACATTTTAAGATTGATAAGCCATATCAATCATACACAGAAGCTTATTTTTATTTATTGATTTTAATTTTAAATTGACCTATTAACTCCTTCTATGCATTATTAGTGATCCTACAGGTAATTTCAATGCATCCCAGAGATATTGTAGACTACGTTGTTACATTCCCTATTTTTGTTTTCATAATTTCTATAAATCGATTATAAGGTATAACCATAATAGTTGGTTTCTATCACTTTAATCAAGTTTAATCATTGTCGGAAGTTCTAATTTTACTAGTTGAACAATTATTGAATGAACATATAAAATCATGAAAATTTACAATATTTTGATCCACTATCGTTTGCAGTATTTCAGATAATATAGAAATTGCAAATGCTTTCAATTAAAGATTCAAAAGGTATTTGGCCTCTAGGGAACATAGAATTTCTAGGGCCCCCAAGAAAAACATAGAATTCCTTGGGCAGGTAGTTGAAATAAGTACCATACAAGGGTACTACAGCAAAAGAACTGTTTATCCAAATCTTTCTGTAATTTATTTAGGAACTCCTTATTTAGTGTCGGCCGACAGATTATTAGGGGTACATTAAAAAGAAAACAAAAGAAAAGAAAAGGAAGGATTTTCGGAGGGCCCACCAAATATTAGGTTAGTGGACATTGACGATTCAAACGCCGATCACGCGTCACACAGTAACTATCAAGCTACTGTTTATGGAGTACACGTGGTAGAAACCCAATGGACTATGAGCCCATCGTATGTGCTACGTAAGCTCGCTCTCCATGCAAGCCATGACATCATACCAGCCGATTAGGGACAAGTGTACGGTGGTGGATAGTTATTCATTTTAGGTCTTCAAAATGCCCACGTCTCACGTGATAGATTAGTTAAGCCCCACACTTAATAAAACCATTATTTATTTTTTTGGTGACATGTAGAATAATGCTTCGATTTGATTTAGAAATGGGCCAGTGACTTCACTCTCTCCAAACTTAATTTTTTTGGGTGGGGTTTTGGCAACCAATTAGGGTTCAACATTTGGGAATTTGCTAATTTTGGAGCTATTTAATGATGTAATAGAAGTGTAAAGGGGGAAGTGGAATTAGACAAGTGTCCACCATTAACATTAAAATAATATCAAAGTTTTGTGTTGAGTTGTTTGCATCTTGATTGGAAATTTGGAACTGAAAATAACCCACTCATCTGTCTATTGTGAAATCAAGATAATATATATTTGTAAAGCCGAAAGACTTGGAACTTGCCATAGTTTTAGATTACAAATATAAGTTTAATTAATTACACCCACTGATGTGGAAATATATTATTTGGTTTTTTTTTCACCTGATAGTTTAAACTACAGAAGATAGAGGATTTTCACACGTATAAATAACCAAAATGTTATGGGAGTTCGAATTTGAGAGCTCTAATATGCAAATTAAGACAATTTTCCATTAGGCTAGACCCATTAGCATTACTTGTTCTTTTTTATAGAGCTTGCTATATGGATCTTATTTCTTCACATTAAGTAAGAAACTAACATATGATGTTTCACATTAGAGTAGATTAAAGTGGTTTAAAATATCACTTTTATAAAAAAAAAACACACACACACACACATTATGTTGCACATCAATTGGTAGCCAATAATTGGGATAATAGTTTATGATTCTAGCACTAGCTAGTTTTGGTCATCTTTATGATTTTCAACGAGTAATGTGCTTGCACTGACCAAAAGAACATGAAATGTGATGCAAGAGTTTTGAATGAAGCAATGTCAGAATTTGAAAATTATGTTATTCCTTCGGTTCTATATATTTTGTTTGAAAATTTTCCTCTTCCAACAATTTTTTTTAAAAAAAAAAATTAAAAATGTGACTGTATTCAGTTATACGTAAATTATTATATTTTCTTATCAATAATAAGAAGAGAAGACTCGAGTTTGAAATCTCTGAAAAAGAGAAATACTACTAAATTAACAGTTCATGGGTATATCAGTAATTATATTTAGTTGTTACGTCAGTAATTATGTTTAGTTGTTAAAAAGACATGTAAAAATAGATAGATACGATAGGAGAGAGAGAGCCTCTAGCTACAAGCTATTTGTTGGAGAAAGTCACACCCATGGGTGCAGGTAATAACTTTAGAATGGTAGAATTAGGATTGGATCAAATTATATAGAAATTGTGTAATTGTTGGTCAATTTCCATGTATCATTATCAATCAGCATTGTTTTGTTTGTCTTCATCATGCAAAGCAGCATCAATTGGACAAAACAAAATCTTTACATTATCAAAATTGCAAATGGATGATGTCGGCAACAGGCACCTACATTATTGAACGCCAGTGCGTTTAGTCCAAGCCCAAGAAACTTTTTTTCTATCGTAGGGTTTCTTATGAACCCAGTTAACCCAAAATGTACTACTCCAAAAACCAGAACCCAAATATCATACGTTATTATCTTTTATAGGGTTAAGACGCTGTCAATAGAGTATAACTCAGTTAGTTAAGCTCTTTCACCTTTATCTATATGAGCGGAAGTTAAAACCCCTAAACAACAAATGAATACTTATGTAAACCCCACTCCCCAATCGCTTATACTTAAAAAAAATTGGACGGCAATTGTTTTACAGGTTAATAAATTCAATACATGAAAATATATGACACATAAGAATACGTTAAAAATATGGTGAAATAACAAACAAACAAACATTATACGGGTATTAGGGAGAAAAAAAAATGTCAATAAAAAGAACATATATATATATATAATGTATCGAAATTAAATACAACAACATAAGAAAAATATCCCTTTAGTTATAATATCAAATTAAATCTCACCTCTGAATCCTATTTGGTGTAAATGACTAGCTGCCAAAACACAATCTCATCATATGTTAAGAAAACTGAGCTATATATCAAATGAATTATTGTCATCTTCCTCAGCATGATCGTGAGGGATCTGAGAAGAAGTACTTGGATCAGCCAATGCCGTGTCATTTGCCGGCTCCAAATCTGTGCTAAATGGAGAAGAAAAGGTGTTCATAGGCAGCCCATGACTTGTATATGCAGAGTCTAAAGTTCGATGATTGTTGAAGCTGGTGATGGGCCATGGATAATTGCTCCAAGCTCCATTTTGGAAAGACTCATTATAATACGGGGGCTCACCAAATTCTGTGTTCACTGTTGTGGAAGACATACCAGCAGCAGTGTAATGATGATTTATTGATGAAGAGGATGAATTGGAATTGGCAATAAGAGGAGATGGATATTCTTGATGATCATGCTGATGAGCTGATTGAACTGAATCTGCAATCCCTTTATTTTTATTTTTCTTGACTCTTTTGTTCTTATAAATCTTACACAAAACACAATCGTTCAACTACAGAAGAAACATATACAAGTTAATAATTAGATAGGCATATGAGATATACTGATATGAATTAGGATACATATATATACACACATATACAAAGACAATAGCGGATTTAGGAATTTTTCAAGGAAGAGGCAATATTAAGAAGGCTAAAAGGTCAACAAAAAAAAAATATAAAACAACCAAATAGCCTTACAATTTAAACAATACTAATGTTATTCATAATTAAAATAAATATGAGTTTTACGTCTAAGTCTAATTGACTATGGTCTATTTTGTATATCAATTAATATGCACAAAATTTAGGTTACACAATTATTTACCAAAATTCATATCAAATATGAACAAAATGCATGTCAATTACTAGTCTACCAAAATTCATAAGAAATCATCTATTAATCTAACTAAAATCAATACCAATTAATCTAACGCAAAGTACATGTGATTTGGAGGTCACAAGATAAAAGTACATGTGATTACGAGTTCGGTGTAATTTTTGGTAAATTTTTCGAAACACATAAGAATTTTTAATGAATGTTTAAAGTCTAGTTAAAATTTGACACTGGCGCCTTGATAGAGGACCATATTAAAAAGGAATTAAAGTTGAGAAGCACGGATTCTAACTTCTCACACTCCAGTCGTCTTCTTCTTCGACTTAGTATGCAACTTATGAAAAAATTTCAAAATCTTCTCAAATTTATAACTTTGGTTGTGGAGGTCCAATTGACAAACCGTTTTCTCATGACCGTGAGATTGAGCCCAACAATCTAAGGTAGATATTTAGGGTCTCACACAATAGCAACAAAATAGCCTCTTTGAGGCTTTTAATCAAACACTTAGTGGGCACAAGCAGATGTGCAAATTCCAGCATCTCCAATGCATTTTCCGGCGAGGAGAGTTGCAGTTGCACCTCCTTGCGCCTCTGTGGATCCGTAACTGTACACAGAACTTCCATTGAGGGATCCCTCAAATAAACTTATTTAAGGGTCCCCTACGATTTTTTTTTCAATGATCCAAACCATCTATTTTTTAAGTCTACATTTATAGAGCATCCTTGTAAAAAACTAGACAAATCAGAAACCGTTTTAAGATCTAATTGTGTTCTACAAAATCAATGAACACGGTGCCTCAAGAAAGTACTAAAATTTCAATAATTCAATTGAGTGGTCAAATAATATCGGATTTAAGTGATTTTTTTTGTAAAGATGATCTTTGAATGAATATCTACAAAATAGACTGTTTAGATTAGTGAAATACAATACGGAGTGGACTCTACATAATTTTCATGAACCTAGCTAGTGTATGCTACTAATAAAAAGTCATAACACACCAAAGAATTTCTCCCATAAAAACACACACGTATATCCCATACCTTCATGTCACCGTTGGCTTTATGGCCATTTGAAGGAGCAATATTTCCACTGAGAACGTATTCATGCATTTTCCATTCTGTCTTAACTCCTTCCCCGTGTTTCCCTGCATAAAAATCTAGAATCCTCTTCTGCCCAATTACCTCATTGTTAACTTTGATCTTGTCATCGGTTCCAGTTGCCTTCCAATATCCATGGTTGTCTGCTGCTCGATTTGGCCGAGATCCATTTGGGTACTTTCGTTCCCTTGAACTGAAAAAGTACCACTCGTTTTCTCTGAGTAAGTTGTGCATCCCTAAAGCAAAACAGGAAGAAAGAGCAAAAGTTACTTAACAATTAGTATAAACCGTTTAGTATATTGAAATATTAATCTCCTTCTCTAAACCAAAAATTCAGAATCCATTAGGGCAAATCGATATCAGTACTCAAACGTGATTTGTCTCTGCCCTAGAAATAAAACCCTAGTTGCTCTCTTCCAGACTTACGAAGAGTCGTTCTTACTTTTTAGTGTTGGTACATGAAGTGTGGTTTATATTAATTGCACGCAGTGCTCCAAATTCTTAATCCATTCAGTCTTGAATTTGTGAGTTAAAAACAAAATAACTACTAAGAGTACTAACAACTTTTTTTCTTTTTATGAAAGGGAGAACTGGAGATACGAACTTATAATCTCTTTCAATACGAACTTCTCCAAACTTCGATATCATACGTCATGCAAAAACTTCTACTAAAGTGGTGCAAACAATTAAAGAGCTTTCAAGAAAATTAGCAAAAGATTACATACCCCTTCTTTCAAGAGTAAATCCTTTTCTATAAACCTTTTGAATAATAACTTAAAGTAGGATGCACGAAACTTGACGACTTGTAAGAACCCTAATTTCTTTTCTGCTGTTCTTGAAAAGTTTTCTAACTAAATATGCTACTCCTAAAGTTCTAAACGATGCATGTGTAGCTTAGAAGAAGCATATCAATATCACGAAAAACTAGTTAAGGTAACCAGTAAAAAAGAAGAAATAATTAATGGATATAGAAGAGGATCATAACACTAACCAGTAAGCTCTTCAGGATGGTATTTGTAAACATCAACTTCACGAAACCTGTTGATGGGCAGTAGCTCATTCTTGATCTTCTTCTTTAAGTACTCTTCAACCAATTCTTCGTTGGTTGGGACGAATCGATAACCACTTGGAAGATCATTAATATATTTATCGGTTAACCATGCTTCATCAAAAATTTCATGAGAAACCTGAATATTGCTTTCCTCCATTGAAACTCACAAGTATAGAGTTCTTAATTTTTTTATTTTTTATGGAGCCTATAATGTAGGAATATAGTTGAAAGGGGGAGGGGGTGGGTGGGGTGTTGGGTGTTTTCATTAGGTGTTTGTGTGGGATTTGGTTTCTTTACTTTCTTTGTACTGGGTCCGTACTCTGTAATTTTTATTTATTTTGTATTTATTTAATCCGTACTCCGTATTTTATCTTATATGTGATAATAACTATAATAATTTTCTAACGACAAGTAATATTGAACAGAGAATTTGTATTACACATGAATTTCTTTGGTTCATGGATTACACACATTTAAACAATAATTAATTTGCCAACGGAAGTAGGGGCGAGTTAGAATTGAAAATTGGGGGGGTCAAAGTAGAAAATAAAAATATATAAAACACCTAAGTATTCAATAATTACATGTTTAAAGTTAAATATTTCTAATTTAGTCATGTCTAATCTATTTTAGAAGGAATTTTAACTTAAATTATAAGTTGTTTGTTACTAATTATGTATGTTATATCTATATATATAAAGCAAAAGGCAGAGAATGGTGAAACATTCAAAATACCAGAAAATGCCCTTTGTTAATTCAAACATTAAGAATTGAAATTATTAATTAAATGAGGATAATATAGTAAATTCATATTTTTTAATATTAAAAAAATTAAAATTAAAAACAAAATAAGATAATAGGTCCTACTTTGATGGAACATAACTACCCTGTTATCTTTTATTAATTCTAAAAATAAAATAAAAAAGAAAAAGAAAACCAATTGGCACATGCGTGAGCATGTGTCAAGGGGCTAGTATAATATAATAGAGGAGATATCAAAATATATGGCTACTGAATGGGAGTCTAGCCCAGTGAAAAAGCCATGGCATTATAGAGTTTTTTTTTTTTTTGGGTGTGGGAAATTCTCATCTCCCCTCTAGTTTAGATCATTGCTTGTATTAAAAAAAAATAATAATAATAATCAATTTAATCGTTAAAAAAATAAAAATAAAAAATAGATAAAATTCAGATATATTATCAGGTGTATTGTCTAGGATTGGAGCTTGCATTGCGCTTGGTTAATGGGGCTCATAATTTCAAAATAAGCATACAGCCTTGCGAATTTGAGTTTATCGGTTTAACACACCTTGCATTTATTACTTGATTATTTTATTAATCAATTTCTACAATATTCTCGATTTATTGACCGCCCAATATATTCAATGTTTACAGAAAATTTTAAATAGAAATTAATTAAAAGCAGCCAATAATGAAAAGAAAACCATGCATGCATGGCATATCCTCTCTCTTCTCCACCCTCCAACGACCGAGAAGATTGGAAGGGCCTTTTTTTTCTTTTTGGGTAAGTGGGAAAATATAGCAACTGGAGACATTCCTAAATGTATATGAGTATATGAACCAAGCGAAAACCTTGCCTGCATTGCATGGCATATATTTCACCTTTAGTTTTTGTTTTTAATGATTATTGAAAAGAGAAATTAATAAATAAAAGTAGAATTTACATGGTAATATTCATTAATTGATATGGCGTGATTATATTAATTGCCACATAAGGTAGTCAGTTAGTGGTGGAGACACCTGAGGACCATAATGAGCCTAGCCCCCTCTCATATTTTTTATTTTCTCATATTTTTACTTATATATGTTGCTATATGTTTGCTTTTTCTAGTAAAAATTATTAAGATTTTTTGTCTTTCCCTTCCTCTTTTGATTAACTTACGCTTCGTGAATAGCACTTGAGCTTAATAGGACACCTTAATATTGGGATTTATGAACATTTTTTGTATTTCTTCTCTCTGTTGAAGTATAAATTATTAAATTTTGAGTCTTTAATAGTATAGATGATGAGATTAATATTCAACCATTTTAACATATAAAATTCAGGACAATTATGATTGTAATAAATGAACAAATTATTAATCAATATGAAATAATATTATTAACTTATTAACCTATTTAGCACTTGAGCGCTACTATTTGAATTACTTTTTAATTTTTTTTGTGAAGGGCCCCCTTTAATGTGAAATTATGACTCCGCCACTGTGGTCAACTAATGTGGTCAATCTTGTGTGTCTGAATAGCATTACTAGTGGGAAAATATAGGTAATATAAGACATTCCCAAACCTATATGAGTCTATGAACAAAACCCAACAACAAGCCAATATGAGAGTCTGGAAAAATACATAGGTAATGAAAAAGTGTTCTTGGTTAGCACAAGATCGCACCGACAATAAGTTGTGGAACTTATTTATTCACAGTAAGTACGAAATTGTCAAATTAATTGGTAACAAAAATTTTGTGTGACAAGTTTGGTGAGTATTATGTTGATTTGGCAATGGTAAGGAGAGCTCCGCAACTTCACAACAACGAAACAATTTACTTGAAATGATCACCAAAAACAAAAAACAAAAAACCAACTCTAGCCAAAAAGAAAGAATCCGCCCAACCAAATTCTAACCTAGACTAATTTACAATTTGGTGTACTGCTAGGGTTTTGCCTAAACAACTGCTGTTGATGATGATACCAATGCTCTAGTCTTTTGTCGAAATCACCATCCTTGTTTCTAGCCGCAAGTAGTTGCTCATATAGCCTGACATGCACAGGTAACTGCATAGAACTTGAATCAACCAGTGGCATTTGATCCGCATACGTGGAAGTCTCCATGTGTGGCAAAAATCCAGGTTGAGAAGAAAACGACTCCCTTGGCTGAACATGGCTCTCAATATTGGCAGACTGCGTGTCGTATTGGGTGAGGTTTTGATCGTTTTGATCGTATTGGGTGAGATTTTGATCGTTTTGAGCGTATTGGGTGAGGTTTTGATCGTTTTGATCGTATTGGGTGAGGTTTTGATCGTTTTGATTGTATTGGGTGAGGTTTTGATAGTTGTTGTGGACTGGTCCCGGAGGATTGCCAGACGTTTGATTTTGGAAAGGGTACTGCTGGTGAGGATAATATGTAGGGTTTCCAACGTAGGTGTTCAATATTGTTGGGGTTGGCCTGCCACGAGGTCGTTTGTTTGCAGTGGAGGAAGAAGAAGCACCGCTAGATTGACTAACAAGATATTGATCATGCTGATGAACGGGCTGGATTTGTTGGTCTGGAAAAGCTTGAGATGCTACAACATTTGTAGATGGCTCTGCTCTTTGATCAGATTGTGTAGTGCTCGAGTCATTGTTCCCGCCTTTGTTATTCTTGTAAATCTTGCACAAAACACAATTATCCAGCTGCAAAGAAAACGTACAAGAGTAAAGTTAATTAGAATCAAGTTATATGCAAAAATAACTCATTAAAATTATAAAATAAAATAAAAGTTTATGCACACACGTTTACATTTCCTTACGTACCTGCGTAACACGAGTATTGCTTATTTCATTAGGAGGAGCATCGAGCGTGTATTCATGCATTTTCCATTCTGTCCTCTTGCCATCTTGATGGTTCCCTTGATAAAAATCTAGAGTCCTTTTGGACCCAATTACTTTACCATTACTATCTTCGATGTCCTGAGCTTTTCCGGTTGCCTTCCAAAATCCATCGACTGCTGATCGATCTGGCCGTTGTCCTTTCGGATACTTTCGTTTCCTAGAAGTGAAAAAATACCACTCACTTTCTCTAATTAAAGTGATGCGCCCTAGAAAGAAAAAGAAAAGTTAAAGTTGTCTCACTGCAAAAGAAAAAGAATATAAAATTTTTTAACCTAAAGTGAGCATATAGATGAAGACACAAGAAACTAACCAGTGAGGTCTCTAGGATGATACAAGGAGATGTCAAGGTCAAGAAACCTGTTTTTGGGGATTTCCTTGTTCAAGACCTTCCCCTCTAAGTAGCTTGAAACCAACTCGGCATCAGTTGGGGCAAATCGATAGCCACATGGAAGAGAATTAAAATATGCATCGTTGGTTGGATCGTTGATGAACAAATCTACTTGTTCCGGAATCGGATCGTTGATGAACCGATTGTTTTCTCCCATGGCGATTACGCGAATGCGAAGCTCCTAATTTAAGATTAGGAAGCCTATTATAGGAAGATACTTGAAAATTGCAGGTGTAAAAAGCCTTGAGCATGGAGAATTGGTGTTTCGGTCCATGTTTATATAGGATTTGGTTTCCTTCTAAACTGTTTTTTTTTTCTTTTTTTTTCTAAAATAACACAAGTGTAGCAAGTTATATGGAACGAGGTTTTAGGAGTTTTAATTAGATTATGTTTGCTTAATTTGGAGTTAAGAGAAATGATAATCCTATAGTGTCATAAACTTATATTTGAATTTATTCGACCAAAAAAAATGTATTTTCCACGTAATCCATCTTAACCAAAACAATTTTTTTTTATTAATATAAGAAAAATAGAAAGATGGAGCAAGGTTGCAACTTTCTAGGATTACCAAATGTAGATTTTATATATGACTCCATGGAACTTGGAAGTTTTGTTTGATATATAATTGCTCCTATTGAATTTCATAAACTAGGGTTGTGATAAGAATCTGTATTTTCGACAAAAAAGAAAAAGAAAAAGATAAGAATATGTATTTTGGGTGACTTGAGTCAGATTTTGGGTCACTTAATTTAGGACAATTTAAGTGAGTTTTTTACTATATTTGAAACTTTTTAAAAAACTAACATTTATGAATTTATGGGCTAAATTTGAGCAAAATTCAGGAGAAAGGCTCAAGAACTTTATTTTTAAAAAAATAAAAAAATAATAAAAAGACATGGCTTAAACGTCGTCATTGTGGTCAGGCCTTTTTTAAAACAAAGAAGCATCACGAGCCTAGTGCTACTGAAGACTTGTGTAGATTGGTTAGGGCATTCTATGGAGCACCTGGTTTGCCCCTATGCGGCTCTCAAGGATTACATGTTATTGTATCTATTTCTTAACAAAGTATTGCTAAAATTCATTAGGTATTTTAGTCAGATTCATATTTCTATATTCAACTTTGTGTTTATACCTGAAATTTTCCACCTAGGCCCTACAAGAACTGATGATGTGGCATTGGCACTCAAGCCACATTTGTGGCCCAAGTGACAAATTTCAAGCCCAAGAGCAAGATAAAGATGGTTGAGCTGTGAAGCCCACGACCATGGTAAAATGGCCTCAACCCAAAGACATCATGGGTCGTGAGTTGAGTCCATGACAGCCTAAACCCAGAAGTTGGACTTCAAAGCCCAAAATTGTAACCCAATATTCTCGGCCCATGGTAGATTTTTCCCTGCTATAAATCTTTCTTATTCTTCTTTTCTAAGTCACTTCTTCCGGTTCCAAACTCGGTTCTTCTAATTTCGAGACCTCTTTTACACTTGTTGAATAATCATCCTCATTTTCTTTTGATTCTCATACTTCAAATCTTCAAAAATCTAAATTTTATTCGAGGAATGGGGCTTTGCAATGGAAATCAATCAAGAGGTAATTTACACCATTTTATAACTAATCAAAAGGAAATAACTTTTTTCGTGTTTGTAGATTTGTGACTCTAGAAAAGGGCCTAATTGTTTACTTTCGCCCCGGGTTCTCAAAAACTTAAGGCGAACCCTTGCCACCATGGATTTATTAAGGGAACTCATTAAGCTGAAAGTGGTGTTGAAGAGAATTGTAATATGACTCATAATTTATTGAATAACATTCGTGTTCTGGGTAATACTTGGTTAAGGTAGAAAACATATTCTATCAAATTCACTTCTACGACCTAATTTTATGGGATTCACCCACAGCCATTTTCAATGTGATTGATTTCTTTTTGGGTTTTATCATTGTGATTTCAGATGATTTTGGGTGCCAATAGTTTCTGGAATTTTGGTGGCTCAATGACTCTGGAATTATCAAAGTAATTAAGATTACAAAAAAATCACCATTAGGATTGGTCATCAATTGAAAATCGTACCAACACACCAAGACAACGGTGTGACGGAGAAAACTTCAAGCAGGACTCCACCGTTGGGATGATGATAGAAGAAGACTGCTGAACTTTTAGGATGATGGTTAAAATGAAGTAATTCAAAATAAATAAAAAAAACAAAATCACATATTATTTCTTGTCCAACAAGCAAGCTTACTAGAAGCACCACTATGATTAATACTCCAGAGAAATTCTGGCCAAGCCCACAGTCTAGATAAAGATTGCCTTGGGCTTTTATTAAATAAAGTCCAAGACCAACTATTGACCCACTTAAGTCCAGCCTTGTTCCATAGTTGGGCTTAAGAGCAACTCCACCTATTTGTCCTTTGTCATGGCAAGGGGGTGTTAGGGTAGCCGTTATTCACGTGAATAGTGGTTGCCTTTGCAAAAAGCCATTTCCTTTTCCACCCGTTGTCATGGCAAAGGGCAATTACTATTCATTTTTTTGTTTTTTTCACAAATTTTGTTTACCTTAATAATTAATTTGGATAATATTTTCGGATAATATTTTCAGGTTCCTACGTGTTAAGACTATTTATAATCGGATAAAATATCCGGATAAAATTTTTGGGTTCAAATTTCGGATGAATTTCAAAATTCAAAATTCAAATTTTCAGATAAGATTTTCATCTATCAAATCAAGCCACGTGGCATTTCTATCTGGCCAAAATTTTCTATAAAACCAGAGGCTCAGCTCATACCTCTCACACCACATCTTTCTATATTTTCATTTCTCAAAGTTTAGAATTCATACTTCATTCTCAATAGAAGATTTGAGGAGATGCTTGGAAAGGCAAGAGCGAGAAACAAATCAGACAAGTCATAGATGAGCTGAAAGGCAAAGGTTGCAGAGAGAAGAGGATGAACAAGTTGTCATAGCAGTGGCTTTTCTTGATGAAGAGAACTAAGGTCACTGTTGTGGTTCACAAGTCAGTTGTGGCCCGAATGTGGACAAACATAGGCATTCTCGGGGTAAGAATCTTTTGAAAGATTATTTTATCAAAACCTCTTTGTACTCTGATGTTGATTTTCGAAGGCAATATAGAATGCAACCTCATTTGTTCAATTAAGTCATGCATGATATTTGCAATTATGATGCATACTTTGTTCAAAAGTGTGATGCTGTTGGGGTTTTGAGACTTCTTCCGGAGCAAAAGTTTACAACTGTTATACGAATGTTGGCGTATGGTTCATCTGCTGATCAGATGGATGAAATTACCCGGATGGGAAAATCCACTATGTTAGAGGCCTTGGTAAGATTTTGTGATGTAGTCGAAACTCTGTACACTCGGGAGTACCTGCACAGGCCTACTCCTAGGGACCTCCAACGACTTTTACAAAAAGCCGAAGCTCCAGGATTCTTAAGCATGATTGGTCGCATCGACTGTATGCACTGGCAATGGAAAAATTTTCCAACTGCCTGGCAAGGAGATTACGGAAATAGAAAAGGCTAAAAAAGTATCATCCTTGAAGTCGTTGCTAGCTTCGATACATGGGTTTGGCATGCTTTCTTCGGAGTTGCCGGATCCCAAAATGACCTCAACGTGCTGGGTTAATCTCCGATCTTCAACAATGTTTTGAGAGGCTAAGGCCCCAATATCACCTATCAAGTCAACAATACAGTCTACCAGACGGGGTATTATCTAGTTGATGGCATCTACCCGAGGTGGACCACATTTGTCAAATCCATTCCGAATCCCCAATCCCATAAGCAAAAATTATTTGCTTCCTATTAAGAAGGATACATGAAAGATGTTGAAAGGTGTTTTGGCATCTTTCAAGCTCGATGGTTGATTATTCGAGGTGCGGCCCGTATGTTTAATGAGGAGGTCCTCAAAAGCATTATGATGACTTGCATCATTCTCTATAACATGATTGTGGAGGATAAGTATGATTACGATGCTGCAGAGGTCCACGAATAGGATCCCATGAACACGGCCTTGACACAAATTTATGAAAGGCCCATGGGGCCAAGTGGAGAACCATTTGAGCCGGATCCGTTGGTTAGGGATGGTTATTTCATGAGTCGTATGGTAGATCGATATACAGATATGCAATCTTCGTATATTCATGAAAGGCGCCAACTTGACTTGATGGAGCATCTATGGGCGATGAAAGGCAATGACGGTGATTGATGGAACATAGATGCTTTGGTTAGGTTTTATTTAGTTATGGTTTGGTTGTGGTTTGTTATTATTATTATGCTTTGGTTGTAGTTTTTTATTATTTTTTATTATGCTTTGGAGGTGGTTTTCCTTTTAATTATGCTTTGGTTGTGGTTTTTCCTTTTAATTATGTTTTGTTTGATGTATGGAATATGTTGAATAAAAAGGTATTTAATTGAATGCTTTGTTTATTAAATAAAGAAAGCCAATACAAGTCATTAAGAATTACTACTACTAAAATAAAATACATGAATTACAACAACTTTAATACAAAACATGAAAAATACAAATAAATATAAGGTATGCCAACTAATTTAATGGTTTTGATCATTTAACCAATCCGTATTGCTAGGCTCATCGTCACGGAAAAGTCTTCTTCTCATAACATCCCTTCGTTCTAGCTTCCAAAATTGTTTTGTTTCAGGGGACATATGGCCTGTATCCATAGCCATGGTTTCCCGATCCTTCTTGTCAATGATTTCTTTGAGCAAAAACTCCCTTTCTTGAAGATTTTCTGCTCAAATTGCCATCTCATTTTCTTGGTGTTTCCGCTCCATTTCAATTCTTATGGCACTATGTCTAAAAATTTTGATGTATTACTACTAAAATTACTCCATTTCTTCGCCTTCGCAGCCTTTCGGCCAATGGGCCTCGGCTCCTTTTCGACAGGCGAGTCTTGACTCATAGTGGAATCGAGAGGTGAATCCGATGTTGTTGAATCACGAAGTGGCATCTTGTTTAACATAACGGCGAGACCCGTGGGAATAATTATGAAGCGTTTGTAATTTTTCACCACCTCACAACATTCATGATGGTTGAACGTTTTTTTTGCCTTGCCCAATTGCATTAAACCACATCTGTGCTTGAATCGTCTATTAAACAAAAAAATAATGAAAATGCAAGAAATATTTAAAATATATTGGATATGCAAGTAACATTAAAAAAAAATTAATGGAAATGCAATTAACCTTACACATATATTGGAAATGCAACAAATATGAATAAAATATTATTTATGCAAGAAATATTAAGAAACAATTGGAAATGCAAGAAATATTAACAAAATATTGAAAATGCAAGAACTATTAACAAAATATTGAAAATGCAAGAAATATTAACAAATATTGAAAATGCAAGAAACATTAAATATATATATATTAGGACATTAAACTTAATAAAACGAAAATTAAAAATATTTACCTTGCTACTAAGATTTTCCCCGCTTCTATGGTTGTCCCTCGCTTTTGCTAAGGCATCTCTCTATTTTGCCAACTCTTTATTGAGAATTTTCCACCTACTCGACAACGCCATTTCCGTTCGAGTAGACCCCGGATTTTTTTCACAAAATTCGGCATGAATTTTTTTCCACATATGACAAAATTTCATCTCATTGCCTGACATGGGACAATGACTAATTTAGACCCAAGACTCTGACAAAAAAAACATCTTCCATGGTGCTCCACGCCCCTCCGATTTCGATAGAAGAAGCCATAAAGATAAGAAATAAAAATACAATTTGAAAGAGAGGAAAATGTTGAGTAAAGAGTGAATAATAGTAGAAGTAGAAGAAAATGTATGAGGATTGGTGTTGAAAGTGAAGGGTATTGATAGGTATTTATAGCAAAAAAAATTCAGAATTTTTTGATTTTTTTAATAAAATTTTTTGATTTTTGTTCATAATTTTATTGTCAAAAAAATGCCAGTCGTTGGATTAGAGGAGGAGAAGCAGATCGGAGCGCCCAAGCCTTGACACATGTCTTCTAGCCGTTGGAGATTGCGTAGGGCTGACGTCAACGCACGCCAGGTCAAATTTTTTTAACTGTTGGAGCGTGCATTGCACGCGCCACAGTAAAAAAAATTTGAAACTGCGCGCTAACGTCGCACATGACGTCATCCCTTCTCGGGCTCGAGCTCTGGCGAAACTGGCCTTCGTGCCAGCCCTTCTTCGTGGATCCCACTCCTAGCCCGGGCAAGATTGGCCCGCTGGAACTGGGTTTTTCACGTAGCCCCCCCAGCCTCGGGCTTGGGCTGCTCGGTGGAATGGCTCTAATCATGGAACAAAATACTTCATTTCCAAAACTAATTATCATAGAAAAGTGCTAATGGACCATGGAAATCTGGGATTTGCAAATGGTGCTTTTGGAAAATTGAGGGTGATATAAGTAATGTTATTTTCTTTGTTATAAGAATATGGGGTTCAGAGTAGGCTCAGAATTGAATAAGTAAAACACGGCCGGATCATTTGGTGAATAAATTAGTGTGTAAAGTTCATGAAATTTTTTTAGCGCAGTGGTAATGATCTGGTGTTATAATTTTTTGGACTTGTAAGTTACATGGCATTTGACTTTGGTGTTACTGTCACATAGGATAATCTTTCTAAGTTATTTGGTCTATGCAATAAAAACTTATGTACGGCTAACGGTAAAATTACGTGGCATGCTTGAATGAATGTTATAAAATTCACACAAATTATAAAGTAGTTACCGAATATAATGTTTTGTATTGGAGTTAAGAATTTTAGAATTTCAGTAAGTGTGTTAATTGGGTGAATTACCACATCCAAGAATTTCTTCTAAGCAATCAATCGTGCAAATCTTGTCAAATGATTTTAGGTACATCTGGTTTCGGCCGACAATTTGGGAAAAATTTCCAATACTGGAATGAAATAATAAGTTAATAACAGTGAGAAAAAAGTCCTAAAGTTGAAAACCCTCAGTGGCTTTATCTAGATCATTTGGAGAAAGGTCTATGTGCTTTTCATGTCAAGTTGGCCACTGGGGTCATGCCAAGTTGGCCATTGGGTGCTATTTCCCCCAAAAAGATTTTTGAAAGCGATCCAACTTGAATGGGGAATAGGGAAGAGATGAGGGCTAGACCCCTATAAAAGAGCAATTAAATTTAATCAGAAAAAAACAAAAGAAAAAATAAAACTATTCTTGTCATGATCAATGCCTTTTCTCTTTATAAAATTTTCAGAAGTGGGTATTGCAATCCTATGTGGGTGATTATTGCATATATAAAGCACCAAATAAATAGGCGCTAATGTCGGGTGTTAAGAACAATCTTGGTCATGTGCTAGCTCTGATTTTTATTTATTTTTAGTTTGTGTTAAATAATTTACTAAGCACTCTTTGTTGACGCTCAGCACTCACCGAGTCCATCTGCCCAATAAAAACAACATATGGGCCTCAGCCTCCGAGCTATCGCAGGAAGATCGAAGGGATGTAAGCCAATCGCGTTGATTACAAGACCCCTCTAACCCCAGACCCGCCGTACCTCGTAAAGAGTGTCCATGTCCCCTCGAAAGCCAGGTGTAAACTGCCTGAATCGCTACCTCACCAGATGGGACTGCACCGTATGCAAAGGCTACTCTGCTCACGCTCGCCTCCTAAGTGGAAAATGTAAGAGGGTCATCATGAGCAGAGGACGTGGACAAACCCTGACCACCGATTGTCTAACAGATCTGACGTGACACAATCGGCTCGGCTCCGAGCCGAGGTGGCCGGGTTGTAAATTAATTCATTATTTGCTCTCCCTATAAATAGAGTAGGAGTTCTTGTAAAGGGGGGACATGATTTTTGAGATCTCTCCCAGGAAAAAAAAAAAAAAAAAAAAAGAAGCTCGGCCTTATCACTTGCCATATTGCATCCTCCTCCAAAGTTTCTTCTCCTTTGTAATTACGTAAATATAGCCGTATCTCTTTATGTTAACCACTTGAATATCTGTGGCCCAAACACTCTTGGTCTAATTTTACTTTCGTTTTAATTTTGAATGGAATTCTAAATTCCAACCCTTTTTTTCCCTATTGATAAAAAACATCATAAAATTTCAAACCAGGGACGGTCCTACATTTTGTCTAACCTATAGCCCATGTGAGTTTGAATTTACAAACCATTAACAACAACAACAACAAAATATTGAATCTCATGAGAGCATAGGGAATGGATCTGACTTTGGAAGAAGGCCCTACTGCTTTATAGGAAAATAATCTCCAGTAATCCACATGTTGTCCTCATATTTGAAACAATCTTTGGCCAAAGTCCCACTTTGATCAAAGGGTATCCTTCATTTCAACATTTATTTATTTATTTTTTCATTTCTTTTTCTTAGCCCAAGTGTTACATTCAAAGATCATAGTATTTTCAAATGAAAGAAACATTATAAGATAAATTATTCTACATTTTTCTTTCAAACATTTGACATTTCTATAAAACTCCAAACATAAGAGTGCTCATTAATTAAAGACAAAGTGGGAGACAAATAAAGAAACCCTAATCCCATGATCATTCCTTTTTTTAAATTTGAAAATAAAAATAAAAAATTGCTCTAGCAAAGCATTATCCAAAGAGCAAAAGACCAAGTCTCATGCTGCACAAAAAAGGTTCAATTCTTTTGACCAAACCAAACCATTTCTGACCTAAAATAAGATATATAAATACAAGAAGCAGGACGTCCTTTTTGTATTCTTGCTGAAGCTGTATTTACAAAATTCTGTAAATTATTGTAAACGTTGTGTTTTAGATATTGTGTGCGTTGCATGATGTTCAACTTGACGAACAAGCAAAATGGTCGTACTGATTTTGACAATTTAGCGTAAAGGATGGGATCTGCCGACTTGTTATCTACAATAAAATGCTGCACTTTCTTGGGTGGGAGAGTTGGTCAACAAGAAGAAAGTTTGATCTTGGCCCCATAACATGTACTCTACTTTATGAAATTATAAAGATTCATTGCACCATGTCCACTTAGCTTGGGTTTGAATGATGCCACTACGTGCATTTCACAACTTGAATAATTTTGCAAGTTTGCTTTACTGCAAAATAAGAATTCTATTTTAAGTTGTAAGTGGCAAGGGAGGAAGGATAAGAAAATGAATTAAGAGTAAAAGTATAAGAAAATGTATTTTAAATTGTAGGGTTCTTCTTACCCCAACCAGGATAAGCACCTCTGCCACCTTTGGTGTGACTTCTCCTCTTCCATTTCCTCATTGTTTGTTTTGATGTGCCCTATCTCCCTGCGTTTCCAAATTTTGGCCATATGTCCTTCCTTATTCCATTTGCATCTCCTCTCCAACTTCACTTCAGTAGTCACACCTCTCTCACCTCCTCCTCTCCTCCCCTCACCCACACATCAGTTCCTTCTTCACCCCCTCCCATGAAATCTGAAACCGTAAAATCCTAATCTCTTTCTATGATATTCTTGGTCATCTACTAGCTTGCTGCATCTGCTTCTCCCCTACAACACATCCTCAAATTTGAATTTTTGCTATGGAGATGTGGTCCCTGTCTTAATGGTCAACTTTGACCCTTACTTAGATCGTTTGAGTATGATGACTGTTGGTGGCTTGCTTCTCCAAACTCATGCTCTACATATCCCACTTGTTAGTTTCTCCTTCTTCCTTAAATAAAGCAATGGTGACTTCTTGTTTATAGGGTCTGAATCTGATTCTAGGGTTTTTGTATTTTTTGGTCCTATATTTTGTACTTGGAATTGAGATTTTTTAAAGCCATTGTCTTTCTTTTTCTGACTTTATAATGGGCTATTTGTAATCTCTGTTTGGTAATGATATGTTCATTCATTCCAAAAAAGAAAAAAAGAAAAAAAAAAGAGTAAGGTAATGACCAATAAGGATTAAAAATCAAGGTAACAAGCCTAAATCTAAAGACCACTACTAACATTTTGGATAGCTAGGATATGAAAAAATAGTTTGGTTAGATGAATGCTAAGTGTGTGTCTTCAATTCAAATAAGAATAAATTGAAACCTCATAGGCCAAATGAATCAACATAGAGCAAAATAAATGGCGTGGTCCAGTTTTAAGTGCCCAACAATGAGGAGTTAGATTTTCATTCTATTATTGAGATCAAAATCATAGTCCATGTGCACCAACAGGTCTAACCTAGTAGAAAATGACATTTACTTGAAGACCAATGGTCTTAGATTCGAACATCTATGACACCGTGATAGTGTGTATGAAAAATCCTTCTCCCTATTATAATTTAGACTATCACTTGTATTTTTTTTATTTAAGTCATAGTCCATGTGCTTTGTGGTTTCAAGCTATTTCTATCTACTCCATTTCAATTTCTTTGGCCCTTTAAGTGTTCTTGTTGCCAATGTGACCACAATATTTATGCTCTTTGCCTAAGTTTTGACAACTAGGTTTTTTAGCATTTTGACACAAGTTCTGTTCTGATTTCTTAGCTAAAAGTGAGGGGCAATCCTTCAATCCTTCAAGGATTGGATGCAAATAAAAAAGTTGCCAAGCAAGTTTCTAGGTGTTTCCCTATTTCTCTTATTGTTTTTCAACAATTTGGCAAAAGCAAATGCTAAGGAACAATTTTGTCACATAGAATCCAGTCGCACGAGTCACTCTTTTAATCATTCTAACACTACACGTGTCATCCCACCAATAAAGATCTCAACGCCTTTGCTTCACATTCACTCAAGAATTTTGTCACCATGTTGCATATGTATGCCAATGCCATGGGGTTTTTCTTATTTTCTATTTTTGGATATTTAAAAAAAAAAATAGGGATTTCTTTTTTCCTCCCAAGAAAAAAAAGGTTATATAAAAAACTTTGAAGACCTAAAATTAAAATAAGAAAAACAGGACGAGTAGCGGTGGTGGGGAAGGGAAGAAACTTCATAAGCACCTTACAAGAAAACGAAAGCAGGTCTTCTTTGTGTCGTGAATTGAATGCGACCACAAGGCCACCCCTTTTCTCTTTCTCTCTCTTCTTCTTCTGCTGCCTCTGCCTCTCTCTCTCTCTCTCTCTCTCTCTCTCTCTCTCTCTCTCCCCACTACTTCTTCCTAGGGAGGACTATTGGACTAAAGATTCCCTCTTTTGTATGCTACAAATATGAGAATGCTTCATGGGATATCTTGCAACTTATTCTACCACCCTTGTGATTTTTTCCATCCCAAGTTCGTGTTGATTTGATTGCAAGCCTTCACAAAACTTCAGCTTGAAAAAGATACACCCAAAGTGGGCTTTTAAATCCTTCTTTGGCCCTCTGAACAATACATCCCCTGCCACGAAATAAGCTTGCTTTTTATTTTTGGTTATAGAGCAATTACTGCTTGCACAAAGGTACCTGGGTCTTAATCTGTTTGATATTTTCAGCCTTTTCTTTTATTCCAAATGTTGTTTTAACCCTTTGTTAGTGGTTTGATCCATATGTTTTAGCTATATTGAGGTGGGTTTATGTTTGTTTGCATTTTGATGTTCTTTGCTCTCTTCCTAATTGGTTTTGGTTTTGTTTTTGTTATGGGTTTAAAGAGATTTGGACAAAAAACCAACAATTGTATTTTTGTTGCATCGCTTTCCCCGATTTTTGTTCTTTTCTGTATGTGTATTTCTATCTTGGATTAGGACATGGGCATTTGTGTTTTGATTTTGAACTTCATTATCGTATTTACCTGGTTCCAGCTCAAACTCTTGTTGTTTTTGTTTTCTCCAAATGCAATAGAGAGACGTTTAGTTGCAATCTCTGCCTTTTATGCCTCGTCTGGCTTGAACTTTTCATATATTTCTTAGATCCAGAAAATATTGAATTACTCTCATCTCTCTCCATTTCTGCTGATCAGGGGGAATCTAGAATTGCAGGAACAGATTTCTCTATGGTAAGCACCTCATCCTTAGTTTATACTTAATATTGGTTAATAAATTAACTTTTATCAGGAATGTAATTAGAAATGATGTCTGCATGTGAAGCAAGATGGTTCCTTTGATGTGATTTGATTTTGGTTGTTGTCATCAGGGAGAAGCCCCAGCGTTCATTGTTGATGAGCTGCAGAAGGGATATGGAAATGGATTTGATATAAAATCCAAAGGCGGTGAAACAGCCATTCTCATGGGCAACAGAACTGTATGATATTTAACATATCAATATGATTTTGTCATCCAATGTCCCTGTTTGTTCTTCAGTGATTTACCACCAGGTCAATCATATTGCCAATGCATTTTTTGACAGTATGTGATTGGTGGAGCCTGTGAGGAATCGCCATTGTCCATTGGAGTTCAGATTTTTGACCAATCTACTGGTGAATGGTAAGTGTATGACTCTTGGTATTGAATTGCTTTTGTCTGATTTTGTTACTGATATCTGGTTTAAATTTGCAGGATATATCCTACTGTGTTGGGAACAAAACCCAAAACCTGTAAGGGCCTTTCAGCAGTGCTTTTAAGTGAAGACCGAATATTGATTACTAAGAATGGTTCCACCCCAGACGATTTTGCTTGGTTCCTTGAGGTGGGTACCTGTGAAACTATTCAGATATGATAAGGGAGAGTTCATTTGAACAGAATAAAAGATGTCACAATGTCGTCTCATTTAGTAATAGTTTAAGTTTGAGACAGACAATGGAAGATAAAATGAGACTGCACCAAATGATAGTAGGAGTTTCAAACAATAAGTTTGGAAATAGAATTATATTCAATTGATGCGAGAACAAAACAACTCCTGTCCTTGTTGCTGTTAAATAAAGTGGAATTGTTCAGTTAACACCATTCTGTCCATCACGTATTACGTTTAGATGATTACTATGTTATTCTGAAATCTAAAATTGTTTTGTTTTAGGTGGACACCCAATATGTGAGGCAGCAGAAGAAAATTTTGGGCACTGACGTGGTTGCCTGGAGTAAGGGTGTGAGGGGCTATGCTGAGAAGCCAATTGTTATTAGTGGTCCTTCTGGGGTAGGTAAGGGGACACTAATATCCATGCTCATGAAAGAATATCCCTCCATGTTTGGGTTCTCTGTGAGCCACACAACCCGTGCTCCTAGAGCTATGGAGAAGGATGGGGTCCATTACCATTTCATTGAGCGAAGTGCCATGGAGAAAGAGATAGAAGATGGGAAGTTCCTTGAGTTTGCTTCTGTGCATGGAAATCTCTATGGAACTAGTGTTGAAGCAGTAGAAGTGGTAGCAGATGATGGGAAGGTAACTTTCTTTGATCAGTGGTTTCTATTTTGATTATTGTTGGAGCCTGGTCGTTTTCTTTATCATGTCAAACTTGCTATATGGATCTGTCATGTGGTGAATCAAAGCATCTGCATGATGATTAGTTGTATTTGGAACAACTTTTCTAGATTGTAGTCTGGTTTATGGGATACAATTAGAGGCTAATTCATATAATCCTTAATGTCATGGTCAAAGTTGTGAAAAGCTTATGAGGATATTTTATGTATTTTAGATTTCGCCGTCATATTGTTAAATTATGTTAGTGGCACTCTCTCACAAGCACTGCTTTCTTTACTGAGATTCTTGTGGTTATTCATTCTGTAATGTTGTTTGCTTTCTATGTAGAGATGCATTCTTGACATTGATGTTCAAGGTGCAAGATCCGTGAGGGCTAGTTCACTGGAAGCTATCTTCATCTTTGTATGTCCACCCTCAATGGCGGAGCTTGAGAAGCGCCTTCGTGCAAGGTAGTTTGAGATGCCATTTTATTTTTCTCATTCTCAAATTCCTCTTCCACATTGCCAATTCTGAGTACGCTTAAATATGCTAAACAGGGGAACTGAGACAGAGGAACAGGTCCTAAAGCGACTTAAAAATGCCAAGGCTGAGATTGAGCAAGGGCAATCGTCAGGCATCTTTGATCATATGCTGTATAATGATAACCTGGAAGAGTGTTACAAGAGTCTTAAGGTATATGCTCCTTCCTTCTTAAAATTTCACCAATGCTTCTAGTGATGTTAAATATTTACTAATTTCCTTATCAGTTGATAGTTTTTACTGCTTAGTGATAACATATTCCCTCATTTTTGTAGAAACTCTTGGGGCTAGATGGAACTGTCACTGCTCCTCCTAAATCATGTAAGAAATGGTTCAATTCAGTCCTACTGTATACTTGGTTCTTATTAGTTTCATATGCAATTAATTTAATTGAATTTAACGTGTTAAAAATTCCATTTCAGCTCCTAAAGTGGTTGATCTGCCTATGGACCATTCAGTAGCCAAAATTGATCACAGAATCATCATAAACTCTAAAACTCCGGAAATGGGAAAAGCATCTACGAACATGCAAGTATCTTTTTCATTGTTAGTTTCTTCTATGCATAAGATATTCAGCTTGTTTACACGTTTACGCTGTCTTAGCAGGATTGTGCTGGATGT
Organism: Prunus persica; assembly: GCF_000346465.2. Taxonomy (NCBI): domain Eukaryota; kingdom Viridiplantae; phylum Streptophyta; class Magnoliopsida; order Rosales; family Rosaceae; genus Prunus; species Prunus persica. The sequence goes on from NC_034015.1 coordinate 10,353,969, forward strand.
GTCATCCCTCAAAGGAGGGGCCCCTGGACGGACTAGAGGGCTAGACATTTATACCATGGACTCATTTTTGGATGGTTTGGCTTGTATCAATCACTGAGCCAAATATTTCAACCCAGATAGCGACCGACTTCTTTGATTTCTTTATTCGTATTTTCAAATCTTTCTCAATTTTAGTCTTAAAGAAAAAGTGGTGATGAAGCTTCATATATGATTGTGTCAGATCATCGCATAGATTGGTTTTTTTTTTTTTTTTCCCCATTCTTTGCTTGTTTAGAACAGAGATGACTTTAGACTTGGAGCAATGTTGAACAATTACAATGACCCCACATGGGCAAATGAGAGCTGATTTATGGTTTTGTTCGGCAAATTTGAATATCGATCTAAGAAAACCATCCGCGAGGATGCCTTAAACATTACTCTGAACTGTTGTAGCTACCAGTTTAGAAAACTACTCCGAATTTAATTTAGTCAGACTAAACCAGGTTGATGCAGTTAGTTCTTTGTAGCTGCCAACATCATACACGAGGGTTTTACAGGGATTCCATAATATCATGGGGTCGGACAAAGGAGAGAGGAATACTTTGAAGCAATAGATAGTATATGAAGGAAAGCTTGCCCGGTCACATGGGCGCGACTGATCGTAACAAAATCATACCATATTTCATGCCTAGAACTCGGCCTGTGCAACCGTAATATTAGTGGTAATGGTGAATCATGACATTTTTAATACCTAGAAAGCAGCCTGTCTAACCATATTACTACAATACGGTGGCTTAATAAAGGTGTATTCAATTGGGAATTCATAATATTTGCAAGTATCTTGTAGCTCAAATGATTAAGAGCAAAAATCCTTGCATCCGAGATTCCGTGTTTAGATTCCCCACTCGAAAAAGAACAGCAAGGGCATAGTACATTAGTGAAACACGAGGTTGGACTTAAGAGTGTCTAGATACAATGACAAAGTCAAAACAGCTCCAAGAATGGGTCGCTTAGTCATAAAGGTCGGGAAGAATCGGTCAATATGCTTGTTTAGTTTTTCTTTTGAATGGAGAATCGGTCAAATTAGTTAGCTGGTGTTTGGTGGACAGCTGTGGATACACGATTGCCATAAGTCGCCAACTTTCCAGAGGGTTTTGGACTGGATGTATCTCGGAAGTCCCTTTGTTTAGATTTAGAATGCACAATGCCACCTACATATACATATGTGACTATCAACCAGCTGCAATCTAACAAACATGATGTCTAAATTTCCCAACACTTCCAATTATGTCGACATCGTATTTAGGGTTAAATGCCATATTTGACCCATGTGAATTTTTATTTTGGTTCCCATGTTTAATTGACGAATTTGGTCTTGTGCTTTGTCATGTTAACAATTTTGGTCTCATTTGACGTAAATTTGCTCGATCTGTGAGGGCACAAAATCAAGCAAAAATGACCCGAATTGTTAACAAATTAAAACTCGTGGAATAAATTGACCTAATTTGAAAATACAAAATTGAAAATCCGAATAAAACGTAGGGATCAAGAATGTATTTCAATACTTGTATTTAATACAAGTTACTTAGACTATTTCAATTAAATTAGACTAACGTTCTAGCAATTATTTGGTAAGCTTATAAATTATAGGATCAGACTTATTAAATTGGATAACAATTTAACATAGTTAATAGATTGAAATCTAGTTAGAGACGAGCCACCAAATAATTCCGTGTAGAATCTTAAAAGCTAGGTTTTATTGGTGGGCGGCTGACATCACGTAGCGGTCATTTGCCACCACCAGCTTTTGAGTGGTTCAAATTCGCAGCAAAGAAGTATTGGAGTATTTATTCTATCAAGGACAAAATTCTAGAGAAAATCAGTCTTGAAACAATTATCAAGATAGATGAGAAGTGTGCCGATGGACGTTTCTATCATCTAGATTCCCAGAATATTTAACAATGGCCGTTAATGTAGTTTTCAGTTGTGAATTGACCTAGGAATGAGCTCTTAAAATAAAAAGATGACACTGCTTCGCTTTTAAAAATTACAGTTTCACACACATACAAAAATAATTTATATAAAACACACAAACTATCTTTTTACAAACATGTCAAATTATTTTGTTGTGAATTTGGCCCAAGGTCATATCCTGGAGGCTGAGGTTTGGAGCCTATATTTTGATCTAAAGCTTGTTGTTGAGAAAAGTATCACTAACCTTGCTATTGAAATGAATGTTGTTGTTGTTGTCTCACTTGTTCAACAAATCAATTCATTGCAATGTCATCCTCTTGCTGCTTTGGTGCATAGTTGTTGTGATCTCAGGAGGCAAATTGGAAATTGTCACTTTGTCCGTATTTACAGAGAAAGAATTATGTTGCAGATTGTTTGGCAAACTGGAGTTATAATCTGAACATGGAAATTTGCTTTTTTGATTAGGCTCCTGTTTGGGTCTTTTGGTGGATGACTTGCTTAGTCTTGCTAGGTCTCGACCCATGCGTGGTGTTTAGTTGTTGTTTTGTCGAAATTTCCCCTTATTTCACTATAAATAAATAAAAATATGTCAAACTGTAATTGACAGATTTCTTATTTCCAGGGGAGGAGGCGTATTTGCCAATAGAAAAGGGCAAGGTACCAAAAGTCCATAGCTGTCATGGTTTGAAGTGGAGCCTCATGTGGGTTCCGAAACAGTCCCTAGGCTGGATCACAGTGCTATATATGCTTCATTTGCAGGGTTGGTTTGGTCTAGTGGGGCAAAGAAACCAAGGGTTATAATTTTATAAGGTCCAAGTATCTATACATGCCATAAACTGCCAATTGTGTTAGGGACATGGGGGCATGGGCAATTGGGGCATCATATAGGTATTTTATCTAGGGAAGTTGGAGATGGCCCATATGAGAAACTTCTGCAGTGAGGACCGTTGCAGCATATACATGTGAAAGTATGAATCTGCTACCAGTTCAGTGGGGGACCCTGAGTACTGAATGAGGCCACACAGGGCAAGTGGGAGATTTGGTTGTTGGTGCTTTTCAGTTTGGGTAGGTCCTATTCACACATAATTTCACATGCTGCTGTGCAGCTATATGGAAGGTACTAGCCTGCTTTTTTCTATTTGGCAGCTGCTATGGACTTGGTGCAGGCAGAGTCAGAATTTTTTTAGAAAATGGAGAATATTTAAAAGGTTAAAAGTTCCACACAAAAAAAATTATACAACTAAATACCTTTAGAATTTAAACAATAAAAATTCTCTTAGATTCATAGTGGACAAAGTCTCTTGGAGACATTTAATCGAACGCATAATTAGCACTAACAAATGTGCATATTTCGACATCTCCAAGAAATTTTCTGGTGAAGGGAGAATAGTCAAGCACACCAAAAAGCCATAAAGACGATTGAAATTTCAGAAATAACTTATCATCTATATAAGGTAGGATCCAAACTCTATTATAGGGCCCAAAGAGTGCTCAACTTTGGGCCTCTAGTGACATTTTTATGTCATATACCCAATCTAAAATTTAAGCCCTTCTCCTTTTGGTTCGAAGACCTACTTCGTAGGACCAGCTTGTCTCTTTTGTTAAAGATGAATGTGTACAGAAAAATCTAACCTATGAAATTTTATCATGTCATGGTGCTAAAATGATAAACCAAATCAACCGTTAAGTCATAGTTTCAAAGCACAACTTAGACCATAGGGTAACATTTACTATTATTATTTTTAGAGGAGAGATGCAAACTTGAGACTTCTTCCAACATGAATAAGAGAATACCAATAAACTATAAGAATCAGTTGGTTTCTATTTTCATTGTGGAAAAGCAATGAAAGGGTCGATCCATTGTATTGGATTCTACTCCTTTTTGTTTGTCTTACTTTGTCCTTGAAATTCACTTTGGATTGAAAAGCTTGCTCCACGGATTTGTCTGTTCATCTTTTTCATGTGCTTCCACTGAACTAATTAGTTCATGTGAAGCAAGAGTAGATAAAATCTTTCGATTATGCTATTGCGGCATCGACATGATTGTATTTTGGTGGTATAAGTAGGCTTCGTAAAGTTTTCGCAACGATTTTCTTGTTTGGAATTGTATCATCCTAAAATTAATGCATATTTCTGTCTTAAATAATATAGAATAATCGAGAAAAATTGAGAGAAGTTGACAAGTTAAAGTCACTAGAAACATCCTACTGTTGTAAATAATAAGGTGGAGCCCACCTCCAATTGGAAGAGGCTTTGTCTATAAAATGGTTCACCCTTCTCTTTGTAATACACAGACACAGACGAGATTGGAAACAAACATTGAGTGAATAGAAATCAGTTTCTATACTTTCTCTATATCTCAATTCTCTCCAATTTCTCTCTAGATTTATAACACGTTATCAACACGAATTCGCTTTCAAATATACCAATTGAAATCTCTGATGAAACCCAGATTCTTTCCCCTACCTTCCTCCCTCTCTTGCCATTTCTTCAGCTTTCCTTGTATGTCTCCGTGTTAGAGAGACAGAGGGAGATAATAGAAAATTGAAGCAGAGCAATAAGCCACCAAGTCTCTGTCTTCCATCAACTATTGGCAGCTGAGACCAAAGCTCTCTCTCTCTCTCTCTCTCTCTCTCTCTCGTTTCAGAGAACAGAAACAAGACCAAGACACAAAACACACACAGAGAGCCAGCCATGGACTCAGACGAAGGTAAGCTGTTCATAGGAGGGCTGGCCTGGGACACCACAGAGGACAAGCTCACCGACTACTTCAACCAGTACGGTGACGTCACCCAGACCGTCATCATGCGCGACAAGACCACTGGCCGGCCCAGGGGCTTCGGCTTCGTTGTCTTCTCTGATCCCTCCGTGCTCGATAGGGTCCTCAACGATAAGCACACCATTAATGGCCAAGGACGTTGAAGTTGCAGAGAGAGAGAGAGTTCAATGTTCTGCTTCATTCCATGGCTCTTACAACAAGTTCAGAGTCTCATTCAACCTCTGTTGAATGGATGTCTTGGTGGGCCCCGCCTTCTCCATCGGGGATGGCCGCGGCCGTCTCTTCGTGAAGCAGAACGTGGAGGCGCTGCCGAGGTCTGAAGAGGCTTCCTCGGACAGCTCGTCCTTGATCGGGGCTCCCGACGACAGCGAAGAAGACGATTCCAAAGGAGATGATGGCGACGGCGACGGCGAGGAGGTGCAGAGCAAGTTTAACGGAGCTGGCCCCTGTTTCCCATAGCACCTTGGCGCCGAGGAAGTCGTCTTCGATGGTCTGGTTTCGGTCGAGCTTTGAGGAGGAGGACCCAAGTGAACTGCTCGGCATTTTTTTTTTTGCCTCGAACTCGACCCGGTGACTCAGAGAGAGAGATGGTAACAGCTCAACACGTCTTTGATTTTGTGCATTCCTCAAATGGGTTTTCGTGGATCAGTCCAATGTATGGAGGACTGGTATTTCATGGTCAATCTTCTTCGTTTTAGCCATTGGCGTGCCGCTTGTCTCACACTTTCTCCTCTCCTGCTCCGACTGCGATGAAAATCACAGCAGGCCTTACCATGTAGTTTCTCAGTTATCACTTTCTTTATTCTCAATGCTCAACAAAAGGAACATCACGTGAGCTAGCACTAAGCCGCTATAATTGAGTATGGGCACGCAAGAGGCTTCGAGAGCAGCACCATATCAGAAAGTGCTAAAGCCTGTTTTTGAGAACAGCAAACCCACCGAAAGAAAGAAAAATAAATAAATTTAAATAAAAAAATCCAATAAGCTCTACGCCCTTTATGCTTTCTATTACTTTATTATTTCTCTACAGTATTTAATAAACCAATTGGTGCAGGTACAATGGTAGCAGTGGAAAAAGGAGGGGCATGGATTCGCCTGGAACATGCGTGATATTCTACTAATATATCAGTATAATAATATTATACTATTTGATCGTGGTGTTGATAAGAACCCACCAATAATTGCCTTTACTTTATCGCAAATTTACTTTTACTTAAAGTATGATGTGGAATTAACCCTCATACTTTATGAAATTACTTTACTGCACATTATTTACTGTATGGTGTAGGTTTATTACCCACACAACAGTATCTGTTTAAAAGGGTGGTGCGAGTTTATCGTCCACGCCTTTACTTTTATTTAAATGTATGGAGCAGAATTAGTGCCCATACAAGCACCTTTACTTTATCGTAAATTTACTTTTACTTAAAGTATGATGTGGAATTGACCCTCATACTTTATGAAATTTACTTTACCGCACATTTATTTTATTTACTGTATGGTGTAGGTTTATTACCCATACAACAGTATTTATTTAAAAGGGTGGCGCGGGTTTATCGCCCATGCCTTTACTTTTATTTAAAAGTATGGAGCAGAATTAGTGCCCATACAAGCACGTTTACTTTATGAATTTAATTTACCGCACATTTAATTTTATTTAAGGTATGGTGCGGGATTAACGTCCATACAGCAAGCAATTTAATTTATGAATTTATTTTACCGCACATTTACATTTATTTAAAGTATGGTGCGGGTTTATCGTCCATACCAGTAATTTATTTACCAGCAATTTATTTTATGGATTAATTGTGTTGTATGATGAGTTTTTACAGTATGCAGATCAGGACCAGAAGTTCATTGATCCTCATCATACAATTACATCAGGACTTGAAGATCCTTGATGATGATGTTAATATGAGAGCTAGTAGTCTCTCCGGTACTATATTTGTAAACATGTGATTGGACTTGAGGGTCCTTGATCCCTGACATGTAAATAAGGACCTGGGGTTCCTTAATGATGTAACAGTACCGTATTGTTTCATAATGCCGTACACATGGATGATAACTGTACTGGCAAATGTACTGTCCATATGAATAGATACGTATTCATGACTTAATGAATAGTATCGGATATATGAATAGTGACGTATACATAAATATTAACCATTTTGGGTAAACCGTCACTATATTCAAAAGGGAACCTGCAGTTCCTTAAACTCATGGATGAGCAATTAAATGAGATGCCAGAAGTTCCTCAAGATATGGACAATTATGTAAGGGCTTGAAGTCCAGAAATATATACAGAAAATTGTAAAAATGTCCATACCATGAGAATATGTGATTTTGGCTTGAGGTTCAAAATCTAACAGTGTTGAGAACCTGAAGTTCCAACAATTAAATGGACAACCCTTGAGGTATTATTGCAAATTGTGGTACGCCACATATTTCTTTGGCATAAGAGAATGATGAATTGAGGCTCCCTACATATTTTGTTATATCTGGGCCGGAAGCTCATGAACCCAAATATATGAGATATTAGCGTGGCTTTTACTCCATTCATATTTCATGTCCATTTGAAAAGGGCGAATAAATTCTGAGTTTGTGTTTAGCCCAGGCCAAAAGTTCCATACATTGAAATATGAAATTTGGGAGAGTCGATGTGGTTATTTGAACCTATAAGGCACAAGGTTCCAAACCGTCATTTTGAAAAGACGTTAAAAAAAAAAAAGACATAAAAACCACAGGTGCAAGTTTAAGAACGTGCGCAATTATTATAACAGGAAAGGAGCATATAACAGATAGATTTTTCCCACCTGCAATGAAAGTGCAGGCCCTGTAAAATCTATAAAATTACATTATGTTCTGGAAGCCTCTGAAGGAAGAGGACGGCGCCTCTTAAGCTTAGCCATGAGCCTCTCGTGGTCTCCTAAAATTCTTTCATTGGAGACCTGCAGCATGTCTAGCCTTCTCAGTGTATCAACAGAGTACGAACTCACCAGTTTCAACAAGGCATTATTCTCTCCTTTAAGTTTCTCAACCTCCTGTTGAGACTCATGAAGCATCCTTTGGAGAGACGAATTTTCAGTTGTTAGCCTCTCAACCTCGTTTGCTCTAGCACGCAAACGATCAGCCATGTTAGAAACAGAAGCAGCACTCTGAATGCTAAAAGCCATTGAGTCATCAATAGCCTCTTCCTCAGACCTCCCTGTTAACAGCATTTCATCCATTGGAGTAATGAAATTCCTAGCTACTATGACAGCAGTAGCATCATTCATCATCACAGAATCATTAACTGTGAGATGACGATTTTGGGATACAAAGGATGGACGCCAAACTTTGGCGTCACTAGTTGTTGTGGGAGTATCATTTAAATTGAAATAATTTGGGCAGGAAGAAGAGGAAGCCATTTTTAAGAAGGTTTCGAAGAAAGTCTTAAGAAAACTAAAGTTTCAGAAAATGAAGGAAGTTAAGTTGAAACGCAGTTGCTCCAATCAAGTTTTGCAAAGGCAATATCTATAGGAGGAAATATGGCTACAGTTTTTCAGGATCCCAATATCTTTTCGGATCCCCATATTCTCTTTTTCTTTCCCAGATTCCAAAACTTTACGTGGCCTCCATTAATGTTTGTCGGCACTTTTGGCGTTTTCAAAGTATTATTTTCGTCAAAAGCCGATCTTGCTTTGCGGATTTCACGGAGCTATTTTTTCAAAAGCACCCCGAGAATCTCGCAATTTTCTTATGGTTAATTTGAAATTCACCGGTTCTACCTATTCCTCTTATTTGTGTATAAATGTGTTACTAACGAAATTTTCTTTGCAGAAGACATCCAGTTTTCTCCATACCTAGTGATGCGATATCTACTTATTTTTCTTATCAGTGAGCACTCAATATGCCCGAGAAGCAAGACTATCTCTGATCATCCATTCAGGAAGCGAGACTATCCCTGATCACGTTTCCGCCACATCAGGGAACTGTGAAGGCAACCTTATGCTCTAATCTCCGGAAGTTCTTCTAGACTAGAAGAAATGAGAGCTTGTTGTTTGCTCCCACCAGCTTCCTTCCCTGATTGCTTACCTTCTCTTGCAATCAATATCACAATTTTTTTGCATTTTTTCTCTTTTTGTAACTCTCTGTTCATAAGAGATTTTATTTCTTTAGAATGAACATCTGAAGAAAAAAAAAAAATCCATGAAGTGATCCTAACTCTGAGGGTTATTTACAGAGAAAAGAGTTGTGATTTTGCTCTTGCAGGATATAACTAGATCATCAAGCGCTACATTATATTTACTGGGCCGATACGAGCTTGAATGATACTTGAGAAAAGTTTCTCCCACCTAAGGATGTAAGAAATACTTGTGTTATTTTATGCTTATATACTTATTTGATATTATATCTTGAAAGGTAACCAAATGGGGAGATAAGTCTGTTCCAAAAGAATGGCTTGTATGTATCCATGAATTATTAATGCAAATTTTACAGATTACAAGTTGGATACATTGATAATACACTGCACAGATTAAAGTCCCATAAGAACAGAATATGGGTATAGCAGTGATCAATATGATGCACGCCTGTTGCGTAGCAAATGATGTGGATTGAAGTCCCGAAAGAACAATCCTTTGACATGTCAATATTGATATTGTGCACGCCTAATGCGTAGCAAATTGTATGGGTTAAAGTCCCAGAAATTAATTGACATGTATGTATTAATCTGTGGCATGCTTGCAGCATGACAGATATATGGGTTCTAAATGTTCCAACTCTCTAAATAGAGATTATCCACGCCCTACTGTAAAATAACGCTCCATTGGAGGTTATAATCCACATTCTCACATAATAAAAGCCCCATGAAGTGGCTTGAGTACCCAAAAAGCAAAGAAATGCTTATAATTGATGCATGCACGTGCAAATAAGAATGATGAGATCATGAATTGATGAATGACAATGTTTGGTTTTGGAGTAGCTACTCAAATCATCAATGAGCTGTGTTGATTGGAACCACGTTCAATTATTAAATATCGACAATATCATTGGCCAAAATAGAATAAGGCAATTCCATTATAGATGAGAATGAACGTGAAAGAACAAACCCACAGTACGAACCCCAAAAGATGTTAATACTGAAAGTTATACTTGGGTGTTCAGAATAAAAGGGAATATACCTATTTTGTATGACACAATGTTTCTGGCAGAAACAAGAAATATTGGGTTTTCTCCATATTTACAGATTCAATTGTGCCTTCTTATTGCACATTTACGGAGACCAACATGTTATCTTTAGAGGCTATTAAATGCACAGAGCATATCACCAGTAGTGATTCCCTAAAGATGTATAAATAGCTGGGTTAAAGCTATATAATGTATCATAAAGTTTAATCCCTTTAAACAAAATCCTTGAAAGGATTGAAATTGCATGAAGCAAGTCCCTGAAGGACATGTGCCTGAAGCACAAAACCTGTACTCAATTCTAAATACGCATAAATTGCATCAATGAGTACATTGATTATAATATGTTTGCAACGTATTGAAACTCTTGAAGAGTTCAAGAAATATTTGTCTCGACTTAAAGATCGAGCATTATGCCAACGAGATTCTTGCTTATACTAAGAAAGTATTGAAGCATTTTTATGAGGATTATCCGTTGGGCACTCTAAGGATTTTCCGGAAGTATATTGGACCGGACATTGTATTTTCCAGATAGAGCTCAACTCCACCACCATCATTTTGGGATGATGTGAGGCATATTTGATGTTATCTCAGCATAATACCATATACGAGCATTTTTTTTTTTTGAGTGAACTTACAAATATCCCAAGTGTTATTAGATATGCAGACTCTGGAAATCTCTATGGTCGCTTACTGGAAAAAGCTAGTCATGAAGTTTTCAGGGGGAGATATTCATCAGGGGGAGCGTGGTATTAATAAAGACCTTCATACACTGTACTCTTTTTCCTTCATCTAGGTTTTTATCCCACTGGATTTTTCCTGGTAAGGTTTTAACGAGGCAGTGTCGCTCAAGATTGACTCACAGAAGCAGTGTCAACTATGATATTCAGAAAGATAATCAACAGAATGGCTTAAAAATATTTTGCCAAGCATCAGGGGGAGCGTGCTGTCAAGAAAGACCTTACACATTGTACTCTTTTTCCTTCGTCCAGGTTTTTATCCCACTGGGTTTTTCCTGGCAAGGTTTTAACGAGGCAGTGTCACACGCGTGTCAATATACACAGAATTTTATGTTACGCATGGTTATGTACTCTTTTTCCCTTCGACCAGTTTTTTGTCCCACTGGGTTTTTACTGGCAAGGTTTTTAACGAGGCATATTCCGTATCATTTGTGGTCTCCAAGGGGGAGTGTTGTAAATAATAAGGTGGAGCCCACCTCCAATGAAAGGAGCTTTGTCTATAAAATGGTTCACCCTTCTCTTTGTAATACACAGACACAGATGAGATTGGAAACAAACATTGAATGAATAGAAATCAGTTTCTATACTTTCTCTATATCTCAATTCTCTCCAATTTCTCTCTAGATTTATAACACCTACTAATTATATAATGTATTATAACTAGAGAAATCTAGAATTAGAAGACAATTTGTGGCTGAAATGACTTTGGAAAAGTCGGTTACTGTGCAACCGAATTGTCCAAAGCAAAGTTGCCGACTAAGTATTCCTATAAATAAGCCTATAGCCTCTCAATGTAATCAAGCTAAAAAACTACAGCTGTCCAACTCTAGCCATCAGCCAACTCAAGTATTAAAACGTTGTACCTTTCCTATTTCAATCAATAAAATAAAACTACTACGTTACTCTTTCAAAAGTTTTCCTTCCCAAGTTAAGCTATTGTCCCAAACACTACCAACCCTTCTCTAAACCTCTTCTCCCTTAAACTAACAACTAGAAACTTTTGAAGAATGCTTGAATGGATTCGTTGTCCTTCATAAGTAAATTATCAAATTCCCGCCACAAGGATTGGAGTTTGATGGAGATCACTTTTTGTGAACCTTGGAGATGAACAATAAGGAGCCGATGTGACCCCTCATTGTCATCCAAGGGAGAAGATACCATTAGGCGATGCATCAGTTGGTTATGGCCCACAGCTTCAATAGGGGTATACAAATGAATCTCGTAGAAGGTGCGAGTAGTGAGTGAAGCACCTGGGGGCAGACTGCAGACAACATATAGCGAAAGTCCTGCCCATTTCTCATCGTTGTGCAGATTTTGAGGATGAGCTAAGTTTACTGTGCATGCAGACGTGCTGCTTTGTTTACTAAACCACTGTAATCTTTCACGTAGAGGAAAAATAAAACCATAATCATAGAGATGCGGAAGGCCCAGCTGTAATCCCTAGAGACAAACATACTCATGATATCAGTAATTCAGTCGTCATTCTTTTTGTGTGTGTGTGTGTGTGTGTGTGTGTGTGTGAGAGAGAGAGAGAGAGAGAGAGAGAGAGAGAGAGAACCTCAAATAGTTTTTCAAGCAATGACACCACGTTTCTTCTCAATTGACCTACAATCCTGGTTGAAGTAGTAGTTTCTTATTCGTGTACTGCTTGTTGAGTTTGAACCCCGCTTGTCGACGGAATACTTCTCATACCATCTTCTTCTTGTTGATGCTGATAGCCAAGATAGTGTTTATTCAATTTCTGGACAAATTTGGGGACATCTTCCAAGTATATTAGGCTCACCCCACACACCCTGTCACTTTTGTCCCTGGGCTGTTAGGTGTAATTGAAGCTCGGATCAAGCGTTTATTCGAAGTTTCCTTAAGGTCACTTCGTGGTATAAAGCACCAATGTATAAATGGTCCCGCTAAATTGCAGTCGTGGTAAATAATTACTTGGGGACGTTCATGAGGATCTTCAGTTGTATAGAGTTCAATACGGTGATTGCGAGTGAAGTTTGCTCCCAGTTCCTCATCAAATTCTGGTACATCTTCCAAACTATCATGCTTCTGAGCTGCTTCATAAACAAAGCACAGAGCAAGTTTTATCCATTTACTCTTACCATCTAAATCAAGAGGTAGAGGGATTGTTATGGTGGATTCAGTACTCCGACGGCTCAACCATGCCGGGATTTTATTTGATCGATAACCATATTCAAACCTTTCACCGCGCTGAATGGCACCCTATAAAATAGAAACAAAAGAAAGATAATAAAAAATTATGTTCATGAGAGAGAGAGAGAGAGAGAGAGAGAGAGAGAGAGAGAGAGAGAGAGAGGACCTCAAAGAATGTTTGGTAGAATGGCCTCAAAAGATGTTTATCAGGTAACCAAAACGCCTGAGCTTTGTCTTCATTTCTGTTAGGAAAGAAATCCCTTAACTTCTGTAATTATGTATTTACTTGTAGTGCACACAACACCATGTTATGTGAGTCATACCAGATTTCTAGCCTAGATTAGTTAGTTACTTAGCATAGCTCCTCGTGTATCTTTTATATTCCTTGTATTGTCCTGTACGATTTATTCATTCAACAGAGAAAATATTCTCCATATTTCACTTTACATGGTATCAGAGCACCATCCTGGTGACTCTTGATTTATTTTCATGGGTGAGAAAGAAAGTTCCTCCGCGACAAAAATTCGGTTATGGAGTCTTCCAGCCCTCTTTTTATTCACTCTTCTGATCACCCAGGCCTTCTGTTAGTTTCCAAGAAGCTTAATGGTAACAATTATGCAACCTGGCAACGTTCCATGGTTATTGCCCTCACTGCCAAGAACAAGATTGGCTTCGTTGACGGCTCCATCGAACGACCATCATCTACCAAGAAGTCCGATGATTACACTCTTTGGGACCGTTGTGACAAGATGGTTCTTTCCTGGCTATTAAATTCAGTTGACTCTGACTTGGCAGATAGCGTGGTTTACGCAGCAACCGCAAGAGAAATTTGGCAAGATTTTGAAGACAGATTTTCCCAAGGCAACGCTCCAAGAATTTTTCAGATCCAAAAGATGATTGTTTTTCACACTCAAGGAACCATGTCGGTATCCTTATATTACACCAAACTCAAGGCTTTATGGGACAAGCTTGTTTCTTATAATCTTTCTCCTACTTGTTCTTGCGGTGGTATGAAAACATAGAATGAATAGAAAGATCGAGATCACATCATGCAGTTTTTAATGGGTCTCAATGATTCTTATAACACAGTGCGTGGTCAAATTCTACTTATGAATCCTCTCCCAAGTGTCTGCAAAGCATATTCTTTGATTACTCAAGAAGAGAAACAAAGAGAAATTGGCTCATCCACAACTGAATACTTCTCCATTGCTGCAGCCGTCCGAAATACCAAAAGTAATAATTTTTCTCAAAATCGATCTCGCAGACATGACGCCAACGGCAATCCTCTCCATTGTAGTTACTGCGATCGCGACTACCATACTGTTGAAACCTGTCACACGTTGCACGGGTACCCACCCAGGCACAAACTTCATCGTGGTGACAGAAAAGCTACTTCTTCGACTGGCAGTAACTCTGGCAGCAACCGTATCTCTGGGTGCAACTATGGTGGTAATTCTAGTACGCGACAAACACCAACAGCCCATCAAGTGGACGCCAATTCCTCTTCAGTGCAATAGGCCAGTCAGCTCCCTTCCACTAGTCCAAGCGGTCCAATGGCAATGGGTCACACCATGCCACCGACCCAGTCGGCCTCCAATTTGGAATCTGTTCTCTTTGGGCTCACTGATGAACAGTGCAAACAACTTACAGCTGCTATGGTAAAATTTTCCACCCCTTCATTATCTGACAACTCCACTGCTTTTGCTAATGCGGCAGGTCTGTTTAATCCTTCTCTCCCTTCCATTAATTCCATTTTTTCTCATCTTTGGATTCTTGATAGTGGAGCTACGGATCACATTACATCTGACTCCTTTTGTTTTGTTGACAAAAATCCCTCACATGTACCCTCCGTTAATTTACCTATAGGCTCATCTGTACCCATTGATTCCATAGGCACAATTCTTTTTAACAAGGACATTACTCTCACAGAAGTTCTTCATGTTCCATCTTTCAATTTGAATCTTCTATCTGACAGTAAAGTCACTAAATCATTGCGTTGTTGCATCATCTTATTTCCTGATTTTTGTGTCACGCCCCGAACCAGGGGTATGTGAAAACCCCGCACCCGGTGCATGAGAAAATAAAAATTAAAATAAAATAAATAAATACCGAAACATGGGTTCAAAATAAACGTCTCTTATAAAAATAGCTCCAAAATCTTATAATTGTACAAGAAATAAATAAAGCTTTACTACTCTCATCTAATTCAGCCATAATTGATTTAGTCCTCGTCTTACCCACTTATTCATCTGAAAAGTTAAACAAGTGAGGGATGAGCAACCACCGCTCAGTAGGGACATGAGACTTACCACAATAGATTGATATAACTAAATTAAGTGACATGCAATCACACAGCCAAATATTAATAATAATAATGATAATGCATGAATGCTCTTCAATTCTACCCAACCCGTTAATTTATATAATAGGGCAAGCAAACCTGCATGTCCCATACCATGCATTTTACCACTGTGATTCCGAATGCCCCATTACATAAACTAACACCCATCTCAGTTATCCCATAATTCCCTTTTTGCTAGTCATCTTGTTTACACCATTGATCTCCAAGCCCAAATCACCCAATCGACAATTATACCTCCGATTTCCTAATCTACTGTGCACACGGGCTTGCCTGGACTTGGTCCCTACAATGGTTAGACTCAACTACACAAAAGAACCTTCCCATTACCCTCTTTTCCATAATTTCTTTATCAACCCAAGAATTCCAGCCATCACCAATAACATATGAACATGTCAATATTAATCAAATTATAATATCATGCATAATATATTGCTCATGAAATTTAATTAGATCAATCTTTGTAAAATGTCACCCAAAAATCCCTACCTCGATTCCAAATCATTGCTCCAATTTAAGAAAATACAAACTAAACCCTATATCTCCTCCAAGAATTTCATCACCTCTCTCTTTCTCTCTCACGTTGCATGTTTGTAGTAGTAAACAACTTGTAATCCTATTTATACTAGAATAAAGTCGGCAAGGCAACTATCCTTCTATCATTGGTTGGTATGTTTGGAGGTTGGAGATAAGTGCTAACATTTGGTATTAGGATAATATTTTGATGAAGTAAAGCCAGATAGCACTTGGATAGCAAGACAACAACCTTATGTGTTTACACGTCCCTTAAGCAACCAAGGAATGGTGCCACCTCCAGCTTATGTTATCCACCTCATGCTTCTTACATACATATTTAATATAATAAAATACATATAATTATTAAAATGGTAAAACAACTATATGTACAATCAATTTAAATATATAACTAAATAGGTAGCCAAATATTTATTCTTCATATTTTTTTAAAATATGGGTCTTCACATTTTGTGTCTTGCAGGACTTGATTACGGGCAAGATGATTGGTTGAGGTAAATAAAGTGGTGGTCTATACTACATGTCACCGCCTTCACCATCACCAATTTCTTGTCACATCCCACCGTCTTCTCATCTTTGGCATCAACGGCTTGGCCACCCATCACCTGCTCGTCTCCAACTCCTCCATAAATTGTTTCCTTTTATTTCTGTTCCTTTTGACAATACTTGTGATGTCTATCCTGTGGCCAAACAGACTTGGATTCCTTTCCCTTCAAGTAATATTACTTCCAAGTTTCCTTTTCAATTATTACATTATGATATTTGGGGGCCGCAATGCATTAAATCTCATTGCGGTGCTCTTTTTTTTTTTTTTTTAATTATTGTGGATGATTTTAATAGATGCACTGACACTCAATATCTTCTCAAAAATTTCATTGCTTTTGTTCAAACTCAATTTAATTTCTCCATTAAAACAACCCGTTCTGACAATGGTTCTGAATTTCTTTCCATGCAACCTTTATTTCTCTCACATGGCAGAGTTTCAACTCTCTTGCATTTATACTTCACAACAAAATAGTGTGGTAGAACGCAAACACCACCACATATTAAATATCACCCATGCTCTTCGTTTTCAATCCAATATCCCATTACATTTTTGGGGTGAATGTGTCTTACCGCTGTCTTCATTATAAAACGTTTACCCACTCCCTTATTATCTAATAAAAGTCCTTTTGATTCTCTATAATCGTTTACCTATTCTCTCTCACCTTCGTGTTTTTGGTTGTCTTAGCTATGCTACTGTTGTCCATCCATCTCATAAATTTGATTCTTGTACTCATCGTTGTGTCTTTATCGGGTATCCAACAGGTCAAAAAGGTTACAAACTTTATGATATGGATCACAAAAAATTCCTTGTTAGTAGGGACTAGGGGTGGGCATCAATCCGGCCGATCCGGTCAATCCGGCCGAACCGATTATATTGGATTGGTTTGGTTTGGTTTTGACCAAAGAAAAAGTCAACATTTTGAAAAACCAAACCGAACCGGTTAGGTTTGGTTCAGCTGTGGTTTGAGAGTTTTAAAAACTGTCCTAAACCGAACCGGACCGATTATAAATCAATTTATTATTTATTTAATTTAGTTTACATGTGGCAAGGTTTGTGTGCGTTTTGTGAGTCCGCGTATCTGAATGTTGGTGCACGTTTTGATCTTCTAATTTGCATATCCCAGTTATTTGTGTGTGCTTGTATTTCCCTCTCTTTCTATCTCTACTATGTGTGTTTGCTCTTTGTGTTGTGTGGCTCTTCTTACTCTATCTATCTTAATTAATGGGTCCATTTCATAATTTCATACGCATTCAAACTCCACCTCTGTGATAAAAGTATTTACCTCTCTGTGATAAAAGCTTTTCATTTGTTTGTATTGTGATGAATGCAATGAGTAAATTTAATGCTACTTGGTTAATGCAAATTTTGTATATGTTTGTTTTGATGGAAATTGTGAACTTAGATGCATGCTAGACATTGGACAACCTTTGAATAAATGGAATGATGTTGTATTAGCCTTTGATGGAATGGAATGGAATGGAATGATATAATGGCAAAATGTTAGCATTATAATGTAAGAGCAGGTTAAAAAATGCATGGTTTTGTGTTAGGCACAAACCGGCCGAACCAATCCGAACCAAACCGATTACAAGTGGTTTGGATTGGTTCGGTTTCCATTATGATTTTAGGCTAATCCGAACCAAACCGGACCGTTATTTTCTTATTGGTTCAGCTGTGGTTTGAGAGTAAAACCGAACCAATCCGGACCGTGCCCACCCCTAGTAGGGACGTCCACTTCTTTGAAAATATTTTTCCTTATCAAATTCATTCTCCTACTCCTTCCTTTGTCCTGCCACTACCCCAAACTGACATTCCTTCTTCCTCTGGGCCTGCCAAGCCCACACCAATGCCACATAACCACCAAGCCCGCAACCAACCGGCACCCTCTATACTTGTGGACCCACCATATCCTACTTCTTTTGACTTTGCCCCTGTAGACCCCCCATCTTCCACTACCTCTGACTCGGCTCCCACCCCACCTGAACTAGGTTCCTCTCCCTGACCCGACACCACCAGGCTTATCCCTGCCACTGATTTGTTGCCCTCTCCACCCAACCCCACTGCTCCTCTTCGTATCTCTACTTGCACCAAATATGCACATGCGTGGCATCATGACTACCATCTCTCTCATGCTATTGTTTCTCCTGACCAATCTTCTGAACCGACGTCAATTCCTACAGGTACATGATGAGTCAATTTTATATTATATATTTAACTTCATTCTTAGTATATTTTGGTTAATATTTTGAAAGAGCTTTGATATTTTGAATTATATTTTCAATATAGGACTTTCGACTCTATCTGGAGCAAAACGTAATCAAATGGACGAATTTTGGAGTAATTCTAGTTGGAGGACGTATGTGAGTCACTTAGCTTGATCGTATCAACATTTCAGATTTTTCTACCAAGCGGTTAATTTCTGGAAATAAAATAAAGGAGCAGTGCGTGGTGCTGGAATAGTGACATTTTGGGCTTGTGTTTTTGGAGCCCAAGATGACTTTGGATGGGTTCGTAACCTTCTGGAGAAGTGTTCAGAATATTTTTATCTTTAAAACAAGCCATCTTGGGCCGGATTTGGAGGAGATTTGAGGCCAAAACGTGGATGGGTAGATTGTGGGCAGATTCTCCTAATCCAATTTGGATTTTATATCCTAGTATTATTTTATTTTAAATTAGTTTCCTTGTGGTTTAGGGTTTTTGAATTAGTTTCCTTTTATGCAATTATGGAGAAAACAGAGACTTTGGCTAGGGTTTTTGAAGAGCTTCTACTTCAAGGTATTTTTATTCATATTCATTCGAATGATATTTTCTTTTATTTTAATTATGAGTATGTGTAACTAATTCAAATTGCTAGGGCGAGGCCATAAGCCTTAGCATGAATATGTAATTTTATTAATTTGCTTATGAATGTATGCATGTTTGCTTTGAATAATTAATCACTGCGTTTAAAACTATCTATCTATTTTAATGACTGATCACCATTAGGATATGTAGACAAGTAATTTGATGCAATTTCTATTGGAACATCACCCTGAAAATTGAGGATGGCTTCTTGTGATTAGTAGTTGTAAGTTCACTTAAGGCGAACATCACGCTCTTAAGGATTGCATGATTTTTCAAAGGGTTTTCACAAAGCTTAATGAGTCTTGCATGTTTATATTTGATCTGAACATCACAAACGGATTGCATGTTAGATATACGTTTTCGCTTGAACATCACAAGGAAAATATGCATTAGGAAAACCTAACCTTCAAAGCATATATGTGGAAATTCATAAGTAATTGATAGAATTGCATAGGATTGTGACGGTAATGGTAAGCCCTAGTTTTCTATAAATTGTTAGTCTTTAAAAAGAAAACGTTTTTCTTTTTTGCTGTTATTATTTCTCAACTTTCAGATTTCTTTTACTGTTAATTTAATCTTTTCAAATTCATAAACTTCAAATCTTTGATAAAATCTATTTTAGTTATTAATTAAGATTTAGTTTAATTACAAATTAGTCAAACAATCTTTGGGGACGACGACCTTGCATGAGCATTTATACTACAATAGCCTTGTATTCTTGCAAGTATTTTATGTGATTTTAACCCTGTTTGCACAGGTACTAAAAATCCTATCAGTACAAAATATCCTCTTTCTAACTTTCTTTCTTACTCTCATTTTTTCCCATCCCATCGTTCTTTTTTAGCTCACATTTCAGGTCACATTGAACCCTCCACCTATGATCAAGCAATTTCAGATCCTCAATGGTGTGCTGCCATACAGGCTGAGTTGGATGCCCTTGCCCTCAACAATACTTGGTCTCTTGTGCCCCTTCCTACCTGTTAAAAACCCATCGGTTGCAAATGAGTTTATTGTATTAAATATAACTCTGATGGCACCATTGAATGCTACAAAGCGTGTCTCGTTGCCAAAGGTTATACTCAAGTTGAAGGTGTGGATTATCTTGAAACCTTTTCTCCCACTGCCAAACTCACTACTCTCCGCTGCATACTAGCCATTGCCGCTTCTCGTAATTGGTTTCTCCATCAGTTGGATGTCCAAAATGCCTTCCTTCATGGCGATCTTGACGAAGAGGTTCATATGGTTCCTCCTCCAGGTCTTTGCCGACAGGTGGAGAACTTGGTATGTCGACTTAACAAGTCACTGTATGGCCTCGAACAAGCTTCTCGCAAGTTATTCAGAACGTAGGTTTTCGACAATCCAAGGCAGATTATTCACTTTTCACCAAAGTAAAAGGTACATCATTTGTTGGCATATTGATTTATGTCGATGACATACTTGTTACAGGGAATGATGCGCAAGAAATCCAACTTTTCAAAGATTCTCTCTTGCGTCAATTCCGTATCAAGGATCTTGGTAATCTGAAATACTTTTTTGGCATTGAAGTGTCACGTTCTCAAAAAGGCATCTTTATGTCTCAACGGAAATTTGCCTTGGATATATTGCAAGATGCAGGCCTATTGGGAGCACGACTTGAAACCTTTCCTATGGAGCAGAATTTGAAACTCTCACCTACATAAGGTGATTTGCTTAATGATCCTACTAGATATAGGAGACTAGTTGGGAAATTAATCTATCTTACAGTAACCAGGCCAGACTTGGTATATTCAGTGCAGACTTTGAGATTTGTTAAAGGCACACCTGGCCAAGGTTTGCTCTTCCCTTCTTCCAGTAATCTTAAGTTGAAAGCTTTCTGTGACTCTGATTGGGTAGGATGCCCTACCACCAAGCAGTCTGTCACATGATACTATATTTTTCTGGGAGACTCTCTAGTTTCATGGAAATCCAAGAAACAAACTAATGTGTCATGATCATCCGCAGAGGCAGAATATCGCGCTATGGCTACAACTTGTTTGGAATTAACTTGGTTGCATTATATTCTACAAGATTTGCAGGTGTCACAATATGCGCCTGCGCCATTACACTGTGACAATCAGGCTGTATTATACATTGCCACGAACCCTGTGTTTCATGACGAACAAAGCATATTGAGATTGATTGTCACGTAGTTCGTGAAAAATTACTAGCTGGCTTCATTTCTACTTCACATGTTCCTTCACGTGCTCAACTAGCTGATATTTTTACGCAGGCAATGGGAAGAAATAACTTCCAGTTAATGAGCACCAAGTTGGGACTTCGCAACATTCATTCTCCAACTTGAGGGGGAGTCCCTTAACTTCTGTATTTATGTATTTACTTGTAGTGCACACCACGTTGTGTGGGTCATACCAGATTTCTAGCCTAGATTAGTTAGTTACTTAGAATAGCTCCTCGTGTATCTTTTATATTCCTTGAATTGTCCTGTATGATTTATTCATTCAACAGAGAAAATATTCTCCATTTTTCACTTTACAATTTCTTTGGCGATTTAGAAAACCAAATCCGGCAGCAGCTGAAGGCCACACCGTTGTCTTATTTGAATGTGCTTCCGGCAGCAGAGGACAATTATGTACACTTACGGCTCTTATACTAAATGGAAGCCGTGGCAATGATTGAAGCTTGCTACAATCATTCAATGCAAGTTCTTCAAGCTGACAAAGTTGAGAGATGCTTTCAGGTTTGGCTTGTAGCAGTGCCGCTAGCATCAAGCACCTGTAAACATTCTAAACTCCCCAAGTTCTCGGGTAACTCGTTAAGATTTGAACACCCTGAGACGTTGAGAATTTGAAGTGATGTCAAAACAGTGCAAATGACGTCTGGAAGACCCAAAAGGTTCTTGCAGTCTTTCAGCTTAGAGAGGGTAAGGCTGGTCAAATGCTTGATTGATGTTGGTAGCGCTCTTGTATAGCTGTCCTGCTTGCATCAAGCTCCTGTAAACATTCTAAACTCCCTAAGTTCTCTGGCAGCTTGTCGAGATTCGAACACCCTGACAGGTTGAGAACTTGAAGTGATCTCAAACTAGCACAAAGGACGTCTGGGAGGCTCAGAAGATTCTTGCAGTCTCTGAGATTGAGCAGAGTAAGGCCAGTCAAATGCTTGATTGATGTTGGTAGCTCTTCTATTGCTGTCCCATCTAAATGAAGTTTCCTTAATTGTTTCATGTCTTCACCAATCTCTGGAAGCTTTTCGAGTTTGGAACATCCCGAAAGAATGAAATTTGTGAGGGATCTTAAGTTGATAATGTCAGGAACCTCAAACAAGCTTGTACAACCTTTAAGGATTAGCTGCTCAAGGTTCGGGACTTTGTCGAAGTCAGGGGTCTTGATCAACTTTTGACAATCACTTAGGTTGAGTATCAACAACTTTTCCAAAGGCTGCAAAGAATTTAACATAAAAAGCTTTCTCTGAAAGACTTAACTTGATAAACAAATTCAACTTATGAAATGGACAGAGTAAGTAATCTTACCCTCTCCATTTCCTCCCATAATTGCTCTATTTCGCTTTCAGACAAGTTCAGTTCAACAAGTTTATCGGGTTCAAAACTTGAAGGCAGAGATTTTAAAGGATATTTGTGCCATTCCAAGAAGCTCAACTCATCTGAAAGATATTCAAGGCATCCAGAAAATTCCACATTGTAAATCTTCAACAATCTTAGATTGTCCATGTTTGAGAATGGGTCTTTCTTCAAGTGTACTTTGTCTGGATGAGGCAAGCTTAGGAAAATACCTTGAACATCATCTGTCCCCTAATAGCCATAGTAGAAAAATATAAATTGAAACATAAGCATTGGAAAGCAAACTGGCTTGTCAATTTCATTAAATATTAGAGAGTAGTGTATGATTCTACTAAACTTCTCACCTTATTTCCCTTCAGTACATTAATGGCATCTGTATGAAGCCACAATCTGCTGCGTTCTCCTTCCTTTTTGGATTCTCCACGAACAACTTCTCTGCCCATTTGTTGTAGTAAATTGTGCATCCATAATTTTCCTCCTACGATACTCACTAAATATTTTTCACAGAGTATGTTTATATTGATGCCTGGATAGTAGCCACAACTTTCAAATATCTTTTCTACACGGCATGCATCCTCGCCTTTGAAGAAACACGCAATGTCCAAAAATATTTCCCGCTGTTCTTGATTCTCTAATCCATCAAAACTTGCTTTAAGATAATTAACAATTTTGTTCTTACCAGAGTAGTTATCATCTTTTAAAGAAGCCAATCTACTAGACCAATCTTCTACACTTCTGTTCAGTAAGGAGTTACCGAAAACTTCAAGAGCCAGAGGAAGACCATCAGCGTAATCCAGAAATTCGTAACACAACTTCTCATAACCATCCATAGGATGGTCTTTTTTGAATGCTTTCCGGCAGAAGAGAAGAAGAGATTCATCTTGAGTAAGTTTCTCTATTGTGTATATTTTTGGATTATAATTTATCAACAACCTTTCATATGCTGTGGTAATGATGATTTTACTACCCTTACCAAACCGACTAGATAATTCTGCACCATCATTTCCAGCTACAGCATCTATTTGTTCAAATTCCTCCACGTTGTCGAGAACTATAAGCACCCGTTTGTTGCACAATCTCTTACGTATCACATCATCAACATTCTTTGTAGTCACTTGCTTATTCAACAAGTGATCACAAAGTTGTTCTTTGATATGAAATAAACTCTTTTTTCTAGATATCTCTCCAACCTTAGAAATGAAACTGAAAGCATCGAATTGATTGCGAATTCTTTGAGAAAGAGCTTTTGCAATGGTACTCTTACCAATCCCTGGCATCCCACAAATCCCTATTACACGAACTTCATCAGTCCCTATACGACTCATGTTGGATTTAATTTCGTTTACACGATCCATACCAACAAAGTCCTTTAAATCATTTGAGAATGTGTTAATCAAAACACCAAAAATACGTTCAACTATCTTTTCAATCACCATTGTCTCGTTTCTGCAAAAAGGTTACAGCTTTATGTCAAGTGTTTGGTCAATCCAAGTAATAACTAAAGACGAAAACATCTAAAACTTATCATGTTTTCTAGTTTTCCGGCCTCTCAACATAAACCCTTCTAATGTTATGCGGACTTCACCTGTACTCTAAGAAAAAGGTGTTTACGATTTAGATTTGTATGGACTACTACGTAGTTTTTACTTGAGTGATAGACTGTTTTGGACTTTTGACATAGAGGTTGGCAGGTTTTTATAGACATCTAGCAGATAGCGAATTTATGAAACATGATAAATTCAGTTTCTACGGATGTAGTTCTTCGCCATTTCATAATTCTACAAACACTTAGCATGTATCCAAATACAATACAGCATGTTTTTTATCTATCTGTTTCTTCTGTTGCTTTTGTTTTTTAACTTTCTTGGAATATGACTATGTGGAAAGTGATCTGTGGATCCGTATTTGATCAAAGGAGCTAGTTTTGACCAACATCTACTGTGAAAAAGATATAACTGAAATGTTTACCCCAAAAAAGAAAATACATAATAAAAAGCAGCAGCCTTACCTGTAATTTCTTATATCATATCCTGAGAGGTTGGCGATTTCGGTGAGAGATTTCTTCCACCTTGCCAGCTTTCCTGGCTCTCCTTCGAAATCTTTTTTATGTTGAGCAAACCCCTCTTCAAAATGAACTCCAATCTGTTTTCGTGCTTCGGATGGCGTCACGCCACAGAACACAGGCAAAATCAGTCTGGACTCGTTGTTTTCCGCAAGTTCAACCATAGTGACAAGTTCATTCAGACACCATGTGGAGGTTGCATAGTTTGTTGAAAGAATGATGACTGATATTTCCGATTCTTCAGTTGCTTTGAAGAGTTCCGTTGAAACGGGTTCTCCACTTTCGAGCTGTTCAGCATCCATGAAAGTGTGGATTCCGTAGTGAATCAAGGCCTTGTACAAATTGTCAGTAAAACCTTTTCGAGTGTCGAAGCCTCTAAAACTGAGGAACACCTCATATTTCGGTGGAGGGGTGGAGAAAGGAGGCAAAGCTAAGGAGGTTTGGGTGGTCATGGGATCGGCCATTGGAGAAAAACTAAATCAGTAACCAACCTGCGACCTGGCAATGGAAGCTTTGGCTACTTAAAATTATTTGCAGAACCAAAACTAACTTGGTAGCTGAGTGCAATATAAGGCTTGAATGAACAGGACACTAAATAATCAGAGATTAATTAGTCTAAGTCAAGATTAGCTTCCTTTTAATCAAAAGATTGGGAATATTATTAGGCAAACAGCCAAAAGAGCAGGAGGCTTCAGTCATCTTATTTTAAGGGGGATCTCTCACTCTTATTTTATGCCAACTTGTTTGATTTTCTGGTGTAAAATGATAGCGTGGAACCTGAGACCAAAGAAAGATAAAAAATTATAGTGTGAACGATGGACTCGTGCCACTTCTCAAGAGGCGGGTCCACATGCCCATACCATATATTTATTAAAGAGAGAGATGAAAATGCGTACATATGAGAGCAATTTCCCTCCAATTCCATATGGGAAGGATTTCATTGGAGGAATATGACGAGGAACTATCTTTTTCACTTTCGCTATATCCCAACACATTCAAAAGTTGCATTTTTTTTAGACAAAAAAACCATAGCCCACAAAGAGAGATAGAGAGAGAGAGATTAAGATTTAGGGGGGTTTTCCCCCCAATTCTCAGTGTTCTTTAATTTTTGGTGGATTTATGTCGATATGGTCTTTTTTGACAGATTTATTATTCGTGCCACGAATCTGAGCTGGCTTTGGATGTGTGCGCGTAGGGGGGTGTTATCATGGTAGATCTATTGTTGATTGGTGTGTTGGGGATATCGAGTGACTAGGTGGCACTCTCTATGTCATGTCTCGAAGGAAGATTAGCAATGTTTATTATTTCGTTTATTAGCGTTTTATATTTTTATTCTTGGTCTTTTTTTGGTCAATAAAGTCCAAAAATTCTATGAGTTGTTTGTGTTTTTCACTCATAATTCCGGAATTGGTTGAGTTTGATGGGTGCTCTTAGGAGTCATGTCGGTTAACACCCATTCGAGTAAACTATGGCAATAGAAAGGGATTACAAAAAAGTTATTTTCAAGAGTGATTCTCTTTAGATCGTTTCAACTTTTCGGCTAACTCATGTCACTAGGGAAATTTGAGATCATAGAATGAAAGTGCATGTTACAAAGAGTTTATAGCATTTTCGATTAATTTTTTTTTGGAGTTATGATGAATTTGTGGAGAATTTTGGATTTAGAGGTCTGAAGCTTGAATTGGGTCTGCAGCTGAACACAAGAGTCTAGCAGTCGGGCCAAGTCGAGAGGTTCCAAATATCGAATTTTGTTAACTGAAGTGCAATGCATGTATAGTGATGTAAATTTGGTGAATGACAAAGAAACGCAAAAAAAATAATAATAATAATAATAATAAATCAAAAATCAAAATATTTTCAAGTTGTTTAAAAAAATAAGGGTGATTTTGAAAACTGATAACTTTTTAAAAAACTGAAAACGAAATCTATTGTCAAATATGTTTTCAGTTTTGAAAAAACAAGAGCGAAAATAAAACCTGAACACTGAACACCAAAACTTAACTAGACTAATTAGTCCAATTTGACAAGTTAAAACAAGTTGCCAGGTCTAGTTGTTGTTCATTACTTAAATTTTTTCCCAAACAGAGGAACAATGTTTCCCGGGTTCCCCGATTTCCAGTTAACTCAGCTGAAAGAGAGAATTTCAATGTATAAAATCCTGAGGTCACGTGCAGCAATCTTTGCCAATGGATTGAAGGACCCTCCTTCTCTGGCTCAGTTTGTCCTGATACTTGATAGAGTTCTTCAACGGAAGCCATAGCTTCTGTAGCAGACAAATTTTGAGGGTTGAAGAAATAATCATGGGCGTCCTCAATCTTCAGCTCGCCGACATCCGGTATGTCAAAATTTGATCTTTTTATTTATTGAATATCTTTTGGTTCCCACTGTCATATGCATTTTGATTTGTATGAATTCGTATTTATTTTGCCCTGGTTTTGCTTCAAAAGAAGAACAGCATTTAGTAACTAACCTAAATTACCCAATTAAGCTGTGGAAACGCATATAATGATCAAATACTTAATCAACCCACTTTTTTTAATAGAAAAAAAGCTAACCACTCTGTAATTCATTCAACCAGTAAAAGATTATGACTTTCGTAATGGACTTCGACTAAGAACTGGATGAGTGCTTGACTTCATCAATATATTGAGAAGGAGTTCCCAAGGTAGCAAAATCTGCTAACCAAATACATGAGGAGAAGTTATCCCAGTATTTAGTTTACCCTTATTGTCATTGATCCTGTTCAACGGGCGGTGATGGTGTTGCTTATTTTTCCCTTTCTTATCTGAGAACGAGATATGGTCTGCTTAAACTCTTCCTCGTCGTGCTGATAGACAAGACGGAGCCCACACTTTTGCACACTAAAGGCTTCATGATCGCTTGCAATTGAAGCCTCTAGTACACCACACTCATTCAACTGATCTGAAAACCATGCTCGTGGTATATAGGATACCCAAACGAATCCTCCGAAATGCAACCATAGGAATTCTTCGTTTGCGGTGCAGTAGTCATGCAAAGATTCTAGACTGTCTCTATCTGATTCCAAATTACATATAAGGTGGTGAGAAATTGCTGGAATATCCAAATTGTCAATGTCGACAGTTGGATGCTCCAGGACTGAAAAGTATGCACATACAGCTAATCCTATCCAATTGCTGTCTAAGTTTAGATTATGTGGTAGCAAGATTGTTGCCGAGGAGTCATTGCTTTGACGGCCAAACCACTCTAGAGTTATGCTTGAAGGGAAACATGAGTTATATATGGAGTGACGATCAAAGTCCTGTAAAAGAGAGACAAGGTATCAATGTATTTTATATATACATATATGTGTGTGTGTGTAAATGAGTTATATATGGAGTGACGATCAAAGTCCTGTAAAAGAGAGACAAGATGTCAAGGTGTTATATATGTGTGTGTGTTTTTGGTGGGGGGGGGGGGGGAGAGGGGGGAGAAGAGGGAGAGAGAGAGAGAGAGAGAGAGAGAGAGAGAGAGAGAGAGAGAGAGAGAGAGGGAGAGAGGGACGGAGGGAGCAAGTCATACCCAACTAGGCCTTCCTAATCTTTTGAGATGAGGTTTCACAATATAGCTGCTAGGCCTACTAGATGATACCGCTTCTCCCGTGGGGCATTGCTTATTTTTTACTTTCTTATCTGACAACGACGTCATATAGTGCAATATGGTCTGCTTAATCTCTTCCTCGTCATGCTGATATACAAGACGTAGCCCACACTCATGCACAATAAATGCTTCGTGATCACTTGCAAATGAAGCCTCCAGGACATCACATTCATTCAACTGATCTGAAAACCACACTCGTGGTATATAAGATACCCAAATGAATCCTCCAAAAGGCAACCATTGGAATTCTTCGTTGGTGGTACAATAGTCATGGAGAGGTTCTATTGTACCTCTGTCTGACTCCAAGTGACATATTAGGTGGTGAGAAATTTCTGGATTCAAATTGTCTAGGTCGGCAGTTGGGTTCTCCATGATTGAAAAGGATGCGCATAAAGCCAATCCTATCCAATTAGTGGCACTATATAAATGTGGTGGTAGTGGGACTCTTATCGAGGAGCCACTGCTTTGATCCCCAAACCACTCCAGAGTGATGCTTGAAGGGAAACAAAAATTATACATCGAGTGACAACCAAAGTTCTGTAGGGGAGAGACAAGGTGTCAGATATATAAATAGAGAGAGAGAGAGAGAGAGAGAGAGAGAGAGAGAGAATCATACCCATTTCTTATCATTGGGCTTCTCTGATCTTTCAAGAGGGGGATGTACAACGTTGCTGCCAGTTATACTAGATGATCCTACCTCGCAGTTCTGGTATTGCTTATCTTTTCCTTGATTAATATCAGACAAGGAGGTCATGCAGTGCATTATGGTCTCCTTAAGCCCTTCCTCATCTTCCAGATATATAAGACGAAGCCCGCACCTATGCACACCCAAGCTTCCACGATCGCTTCCAATCGAAGCCTCCAGGTGGCCTCGTTCTTTCAACTGATCTGAAAACCAGCATCGTGGTATATAGGACAGCCAAATGAATCCTCCCATACGATACAACCACTCGAATTCTTGACTGTTGGTGCAATAGCCATGGAGAGATTCCAGACAACTTTCATCAGTTTCCAATAGACATGTAAGGTTGTGAGAAATTTCAGGATTCAAATTGTCAAGGTCAGTAGTTGAGTGGTCAAGGACTGAAAAGTATGCACATAAAGCTAGTCCTATCCAGTTGGTGTCTTCACATAGATTTGATGGTAGAGGGATTTTTACAGAGGGGCCACTGCTTTGATGCCTGAACCACTCTACAATCTCATTTGGAGGGAAACAAGAATTATATTTCAAGTCACGTTCAAAGTCCTGCAAAATATAAGAGAGATATCAGGATCCACAGAGAGAGAGAGAGAGAGAGAGAGAGAGAGGCAGACAGACAGACAGAGACAGAGACAGACAGAGCAAAGGCTCAAATTAAATCTTTACCAGGAGCTGATTCTGATCTGAGCTCATGTTGTTGGTAGGATCAAAGGAACTGCCAAAGTCCTGTGGTGGACGAATTGGTCTTGTTTTTCTTTCATGTTGGGAGTCCTCAGCAGAATAAGTTTCTTGACGGAAATCTATTGGCATGCAAGGAGGACAAACTTCGCTGACAGAGCTGTGCTCGCTGGATTTGGCTGCTGCAAGCAGATTCGTTAGCAAACTTGTAACTCCCAAACTAATTCCCTTATATTTCTTGGTATCGGTAAAATCACCAGTTCCGTAGTAAGCAGGCCGATCATTGGTGCAACGGGTAATTGTTTGGATTAACCCTTTCAAATCTTGGTTGTATACTAGACGCATCCCACACATTTCAACCTCCACACCTGGAGTTCTACATCCAAATAAAGCCTGAATGAAATGACAGCGATTCAGACGTTCGGGAAAGCGTACTCGTGGTATATGAATAATGAGGAGTCGATGTGACCCCACATTGTCATCCCAGGGGGAAAATAACATTAGGCGATGCATCAGTTGCTCATGGCCCACAGCCTCAACAGGTGTATACAACTGACACTCGTAAAAAGTGCGGAAAAGTGGAAGACCTGGAGGCAGAGCATAGACAACGTAGAGAGAAAGTCCTGCCCATTTCTCATCATTGTGCAGATTTGGAGGAAGACATAAGTTTACTGTGCATGCAGGTGTACTGCTTTGTTCACTAAACCACAGTAATCTTTCTCGTAGACAAAAAATAAAACCATAATCATAGAGATTCGGAAGGCCCTGCTGTAATCCCTGGACAAAGATATGTATGGTAACCCATGATATCAGTAATTCAGGCATCATTCTTTTTGTGTGTTTGTGTGTGTGTGTGTGTGTGTGTGTGTGTGTGTGTGTGTGTGTGAGAGAGAGAGAGAGAGAGAGAGAGAGTACCTCAAATAGTTTTTCAAGCAATGACTCCACGTTTCTTCTCAATTGACCTGCAATCCGGGTTGAAGTAGTAGTTTCTTGTTCCTGTAATTCTTCTTGTTCAGTTTGAACCCTGCTTGTGGACGGAATACTTCTCATACCATCTTCTTCTTGTTCAATCTGATAGCCGTGATAGCAATAACTATAGTGTTTATTCAATTTCTGGACGAATTTGGGCACATCTTCCAAGTATATGAGACTCGCCCCACACCCTCTAACCTTTGTCCCTGGGCTATCAGGTGTAATTGTAGCTTGGATCAAGCGTTTATTTGAACTTTCTGCAAGGTCACTCTGTGGTATAAAGCACCAATGTATAAATGGTCCAGCGCAATTGCAATCACGGTAATCAAGCTCAAGGAGACGTTCATGAGGATCTTCAGTTGTACATAGTTCAATACGGTGATTGCGATTCAATTTGAATCCCAATTCCTCAACAAATTCTGGTTCATCTTCCAAACTATCATCCTTCTGGGCTGCTTCACAAACAAAGCATAGAGCAAGTTTTATCCATTTATTCTTACCATCTAAATCATGAGGTAGCGGGATTGTTATGGTGGATTCAGTACTCCGACGGCTCAACCATGCTGGAATTTCATTTGATCGATAACCATATTCAAACATTTCACCACGCTGAATGGCACCCTATAAATAGAAGTAAAAGAAAGATAATTTAAATAAAAAAAAGTTAATTTGAGAGAGAGAGAGAGAGAGAGAGAGAGAGAGAGAGAGAGAGAGAGATATGACCTCAAAGAATGTTTGATAGAATGGCCACAATAGATGTTTATCAGGTAACCAAAACGCCTGAGCTATGTCGTTATTTCCTTGGCGACTTAGAAAACTAAATCCTGCAGCTGAAGGCCACACTGTTATTTTATTTGAATGTGCTCCCTGCAGGAGAGGACAATTCTGTACGCTTACAGCTCTTATACTAAATGGAAGTCGTGGCAATGATTGAAGCATGCTACAACCATCCAAAACAAGTTCTTCAAGCTGAGACAGCTGAGAGATGCTTTCAGGTACTTGGCTTATAGCAGTCCTGCTAGCATAAAGCTCTTGTAAACATTCTAAACTCCCCAAGTTCTCTGGTAACTCATTAAGATTCGAACATCCTGAGAGGTTGAGAATTTGAAGTGATGTCAAATTAGTACAAATGATATCTGGCAGAGTCAAAAGGTTCTTGCATTCTCTGAGATTGAGCAGAGTAAGGTCAGTCAAATGCTTGATTGATGTTGGTAGCTCTTGTATAGCTGTCCTGCTTGCATAGAGCTCCTGTAGACATTCTAAACTCCCTAAATTTTCTGGTAACTCATTAAGATTGGAACAACCTGAGACGTTGAGTATTTGAAGTGATGTCAAACTAGTACAAATGACGTCTGGCAGACTCAAAAGGTTCTTGCAGTCTCTAAGATTGATCAGAGTAAGGCCAGTCAAATGCTTGATTGATGTTGGTAGCTCTTCTATTGCTGTCCCATCTAAATGAAGCTTCCTTAATTGTTTCATGTCCTCCCCAATCTCTGGAAGCTTTTTGAGTTTGGAACATCCCGAAAGAATGAAATTTGTGAGAGATCTCAAGTTGATATCGTCGGGAACAGCAGACAAGCTTGTACAACCTTTAAGGATTAGCTGCTCAAGGTTTGGGACTTTCTCGAAGTCAGGGGTCTTGATCAACTTTTGACAATCACTAAGGTTTAATACCGCCAGCTTTTCCAAGGGCTGTAAAGAAATTCATAAAAATAAAATAATAATAACAAAAGTAGTATATAATTGATAAACAAATTCATACCATAGGCTAAGGTTGAGTTAACTTGATAAACAAATTCAACCTAAGAAATGGACAGAATAAATAATCTTACTTTCTCAATGTCCTCCCATAATTCCTCAATTTCGCTTCGAGTCAAGTTCAGTTCAACAAGTTTGTTGGGTTCGAAACTTGAAGGCAGAGATTTTAAAGGACATTTGTGCCATTCCAATAAGCTTAACTCATCTGAAAGATATTCAAGGCATCCAGAAAATTCCACGTTGTAAATCTTCAACAATCTTAGATTGTCCATGTTTGAGAATGGATCTTTCTTCAAGTGTACTTTGTCTGGCTGAGGCGAGCTTAGGAAAATACCTTGAACAGCATCTGTCCCCTAATAGCCATAGTAGAAAAATATTTATATCATAGACTATTAGCAACAAAAAACCAAAAATTCAAAATTCAAATAAAGTGGACATGTTATCTTGAAATTAAATAAAAAACATTTTAATCTAAGTAAATGTGCAACATAGGCATTTGAAAGCACATTTGTTTTTCAAAATTCATTAAATATTAGTGATGATGAAGTCAAAATGCATTTATTAGGGAGTGCTGTATGATTCTTCTAAACTTCTCACCTTGTTTTTCTTCAGTACAGGAAGGGCATCTGTATGATGCCACAATCTGCTGCGTTCTCCTTCCTTTTTGGATTCTCCTAGAACAAGTCCTCTGCCCATTTTCTGTAGTAAATCATGCATCCACAATCTTCCCCCTACGATGCTTACTAAAGATTTCTCACAAAGGATGGTTATGTTGATGCCTGGATAGTAGCCACAACTTTCAAATATCTTTTCTAGACGACATACATCCTCGCCTTTGAAGAAACATGCAGTGTCCAGAAACATGTCCTGCTGTTCTTGATTCTCTAATCCATCAAAACTTGCTTTAAGAACACCAATAATTTTCTTCTCACCGGAGTAGCCTTTATCTTTTAAAGACTTCAATTTGGTAGACCAATAATCTTCTTCTCTTTTCCATAATGAGTGACCGAAAACTTCAAGAGCCAATGGATGACCATCAATGTAATCTACAAATTCGTTAGACAACTTCTTAAAAGCATCCGTGGGATGGTCTGTTTTGAGGGCTTTCCGACAGAAGAGAAGAAGAGCTTGATCCGGAGTAAGTTTCTCAATTGTGTATATTTCTGGGTTATAATCTATCAACAACCTTTCATCTGTTGTGGTTACGATGATTCTACTTCCCTTACCAAACCGATTGGATAAGCCTGCACTGTCACTTCCAGCTATAGCTTCTATTTGTTCTAATTCATCCACATTGTCAAGAATTATAAGCACCCGTTTGTCACGCAATCTCTTACATATCACATCATCGACATCCTTTGTGGTTACTTTCTTATCCAACAAGTGATCACAAAGTTGTTCTTTGATATGAAATAAGCCTTCTTTTTTAGATATCTCTCCAACCTTAGAAATGAAACTGATAGCATCAAATTGACTGCGAATTCTTTGAGAAAGAGCTTTTGCAACAGTACTCTTACCAATCCCTGGCATCCCACAAATCCCTATTACACGAACTTCTTCTGAACCCATACACAAACTCATTTTGGATTTAATTTCATTTACACGATCCATTCCAACAAAGTCCTTTAAATCATCATTTGAGAATGTTTTAATCAACACACCAAAAATACGTTCAACTATCTTTTCAATCATATCTGTCTCGTATCTGCAAAAAGTTTTAGCATTCTGTTCAGTATTTGGGTCAGTATACCTCATAATTAAAGACGAAAAAATGTAAAACTTGTTGTGTTTTCTAGTCATACTATACTTGTAGTTAGATTTCCGGGCTCTCAACATGCACCCTTCTAATGTCATGTGGACTTCTCCTGTACTTTAATAAAATGGGGTATTCGGTTTTGATTTATGTGGCCTATTATAGAGTTTTTCTTTGAGTGATACTCTTGTAGACTTTATACAATATTTGATCAATCTAGCTAGTTTGATCTCACGATCAAACACTCCCTAGACACAACTCTGATTACTAATGTAGTGTATAGGGTCCTTTATTAGTGAATCTCTCCTTGAATTCTTCAATATAATTGAGCTTCAAGCCTTCCATTGACGCCTTGCTACTTTAATACTAAATGGATTTCTATTGAAAGCTAGCTAAGGCTCGTTTGGGTACTATTTCGTTTTAAGGAACTTTAAAGTTTTAAAGTTTTTGTTGTTCCATGCTATTCCTAGCTCTAACAAGTAAAACCAATAAAAATATTATTAGGAAAAAAGCTTAGACCATGATACTTGATAGATTTTTCCAGCCTTACCTAAAATCTGTCAGATCATACATATTAAAAGAACCAGCCTTACCTAAAATTTGTCAGATCAAATCCTTCGGCTTCGAGTTTGGCTATTGCAGTGAGAGAGTTCTTCCACATTGCCACCTTTCCTGGCTCACCTTCAAAATCTTTATCATGTTGAGCGAATGCCTTTTTAAAATGATCTCCAGTTTGCTCTCGTACTTCGGAT
The DNA here is from genome assembly GCF_000346465.2 of Prunus persica. Taxonomy (NCBI): domain Eukaryota; kingdom Viridiplantae; phylum Streptophyta; class Magnoliopsida; order Rosales; family Rosaceae; genus Prunus; species Prunus persica. The sequence goes on from NC_034015.1 coordinate 10,388,891, forward strand.
GGCGTCACGTTGTAGAACACGGGCAAAATCAATCTGGAATCATTGTTTGCTGCCAGTTCAACCATTTTCGCAAGTTCATCCAGACACCATGTGGAGGTCGCATAGTTTGTTGAAAGAATGATGACTGAAATTTTCGATTCTTCAATTGCTTTGAAGAGTTCCCTTGAAATGGGTTTTCCACTCTTCAGTTGTTCATCATCCCTGAAAGTGTGGATTCCGTTACGAATCAAAGCCTTGTACAAATGGTCAGTAAAACCTTTTCGAGTGTCAAAACCTCGAAAACTGAGGAACACCTCGTATTCCAGTGGACGAGTCGGAGGAGGAGGCAATGCTGAGGAGGTTTGGGTGGTCATGGGATCGGCCATTGGAGTGACTAAATCAGTAACCAACCCGCTGTTATCTGGTAATGGAAGCTTTTGCAAGGTACTTACAAGTGTTTGCAGAACCAACTAGCTTGGTAGCTGATCTGACAGAGTGCAATATAAGACAATAAATACTCACAGCTCAACCTGATTAATTAGTCTAAGTAGAATCCAAGGTTAGTATTCTTTTAGTCAAAAAGATTTGGAACTTTATAGCCAAACAGCCAAAAGAGCAGCAGGCTTCAGCCATCTTATTTTAGTTATATACCCTAGTCCAGCCTCTAACTCTGAATTATCATATGATGACAACTAATTATATTTTTTTTTTTAGTGAGCTCCTTTGATTTTCTCGTGTAAATACGATCTGTTACTCTTATTTTATGCCAACTTGTTTGATTTCTGGTGTACAAAAAATGGTGTGGAACCAGAAAGCAAACAAAAAAACATATGAAAACTGATCGTGTGAAGTGTGAACGATGGACTTTCGTTGACTACTTTCATGGACTTCCAGGTTCACATGCCTTTAGTCAGTCAACAATGGAAGGCATAATCATTGCCACCATTAATTAGAGAGAGATTTGAAAATGCTTATATTTTAAAGCAATTTCCCTCCAATTCTGTTAAATTTAGAGAGAGACCATCGGCCTACTATCAACAACACCGATATTGTCCCCAACTTAACCATATATAAAGGTCAGTAGGTGTGGGATTTTATCACAAAAGGCCTCGGTGATATTAGTAGTAGAACTATTCATTATATATTTTATTTTATTTAGTCAAGTTTCCGATGTGATACTCATATTCTTCAACATATATGAGAAGGATTTTATTGGAGGAAGATTTAACAATGGCAAGATTTCTCACTCTGTTGGTATGTCTATAATTGTTTCTTCCTCCAAGCATTTGTGAAAATGAATTCCTGATTCGTAAAACGAGCATTTGTGAAAATGAATTCCTGATTCGTAAAACGATCATATAGTATTTCTAGTTCATGGTTTCGACAACTAGAACCCTTTTATCTTTTTGTCCAAGAACACAACTTGGGTGGTTATGATACTGAAAATTAAGAGCACCGGGATTGGGTTTAGGACACAGAGAGGTGATTTTCGCACTATCAAAAATACCTCACGCCCTTATCTTTCATTTATCTTTTTTAATATAGCTTTGGTTTAAAATCAATAGGGAGTTTTCTATTGTGATTGATAGGAAACTAATTTTACCTAATTTACTTGAGGTCAATGACTTAGTAAGGTGTAATTTTACAATAATGTAATATAAAAACTTCCAAAGTACATACAATGTCACTCCTTTTATATTTTAACAAATTTATTTGAAGTCAATCACCTTATGCCACATGTCCAGCAATCCACCTCCAGCCAGCCAACACACCGCCGCCTCCTCCTCCGTCCAACCGCCACCTCCCCTACCTCCATTCGATCCCCTCGACGATTAGTCACTCCACCACCTCCGTCTCCGCCCATCTCCTACTTGCCACCCACTGCCCATCTCCGACCGCCACTTTGTTGATCAATCACGCCACCACCTCCAACGCCATTTATTCATCCTAAAAAAAAAATAAGAAATTTTGTGGACTTGAAGGGACTCAAACCTTGACCATCAAAGGAGGAACCCTCAATCACAAACCACTACACCAATCTTGTTTTTGTAATATTTATTATGTAACACTATTTATATTAACAATCAAGGTGTTTTATAAATAATAAATAAAAAAATTCATTTTAACACGATTTGTACCAAATCCATCATACTCTATAGTTATACATAAATTTCAATCAACTACTACTCTAAAACAAAACAATGTCAATGAAGTAAAACAAAAACAAAAACTTCAATCATTTACATCTATAAGAAAAACACAACAAAAAAGAAACTGCATAACAATTCTATTTCTTTTGGGTTTTGTGCCCTTCAACAGACACTAAACAATCATCTAACATACACACAACATTGTAGTTTATAATCTTGCCAATCTATCTAGCATGCACATTATACACACATTACAGTTATTGTTTCTACATAGACACACTACACTAGTCATAACTTTGTTTTCTTTCCTTCTTGAAATAAAAATGATACTAAGACGCTACAAGAACGACACATAAATAAAATATAAATAAATAATATTAAAAAAATAACTATCGAATTAACTTAAAAAATCATACCAATATCCAATGATAAAACAAAATACAGTTTGTGCATGACATCATGAAGTTGGCCGGGGGACTGGGGTTGAGTTGCTCACCAAGAGGTTTTGAGTTCAATTCCCATCAACAGGTGGGGTGGGCAGGCCAATTCCCTGGAGATGAAAGCGTGTGATTGCGCGATGGTGGAAAATCTTTTGATCCAAAAGGCAGCAGAAGTGTTGTGATATTTATTGCAAGCGCACAATTCGCACAAGTAATATGGTGATGAGTGAAGTGTCGTTCCCACGAAGAGTGATTTAATTTACCAAGTACCGATTGTGATTAACCCAAGACTTTATTTGAACAATTGATGATGAGATTTGATTGATTAATTAACTAAAACAATGAATAAAAACAAGCGTAGAAAAATAAAGTAGTGAGATTCAAGTTATGAGAGCACTAGAGCTTCCGATTTCACCATAGCCAATTCTACCCAATTCCCTTAGCATGTTAATCCTAATTATTCTCTATGTTGACAGTTGATTTTCCCTACTTTATTCGATACTCCATCCCTGGTTATACCAAAAGTATTCTTATTACCAACCCACTCCATCCCTAGTAATGGAATTAAGATAATAAGAACCCATTAAATTCCTTGGAAAACCTACAAAACAACCACATAAGTCATGACAAACATCCCTGTATAATCATGTAACTCATGGCATCTATTACAAGAAGCAACCCCAAATTGGATATTCCCATCGTCAATTTAGCATCAAAACAATTAAATGTTGGCCAAACATTCAAAGCATTAAGCATGGTAATAGATACTCAACATGGAAAAATACTTAGAATTAACATTGACTAAAGTAATTGAATAATGAGGAGTCGATGTGATCCCACATTGTCATCCCAATGAGATCGTAACTCCAAACTATTTATCATTTGTTCAGGACCCACAGCTTCAATAGGTGTACACAAATGACACTCATAGACTATGCGAGAAAGTTCAACATCTGAAGGTAGAGTGTAGACAACGTATAACGAAAGTCCTGCCCAGTTCTCGTCATTGTGCAGATTCGGAGGAAGAGGTAAGTTTACTGTGCACCCAGGAGCGGCGCTTTGTTCACTAAACCACTGTAATCTTTCTCGTACACAAAAAATAAAACCATAATCATAGATATGCGGAAGGCCCCCCTGTAATCCCTGCAAAAACATATATATGGTACTCATGATATATCAGTAAATTAAGTCGTCAGATTTTTTCATTTTTTTTCGGTAAGTAAGACACAGAGAGAGAGAGAGAGAGAGAGAGAGAGAGAGATTTTGTACCTTAAACAGTTTTTCAAGTAATGACACCAGGTTTCTTCTCAATTGATCCACAATTCTGGTTGAAGTGGTATATTCTTGTTCTTGTACTTCTTGTTCAGTTCGAACACCGCTTGCTGAGAAAATACTTCCCACACCATCTTCTCCTTGTTCTGTTTCATCCTGAGAAACTGGTACTGTTTTACTTTCATGTTGAGAGCCCACAGCAGAATCAGTTTTTGGTCCGAAATCTATAGGCTGGAAAGGAGGACAAACATCGCTCACAGAGCTGTGCTTGCTGGAGTTGGCTGCTTGAAGCAGATTCGTTTGCAAAGTCGTAGCTCCCAAACTAATTCCCTTATATTTCTTGGTATCTGTGAAATCACCAGTTCCGTAGTAAGCAGACTGACCGGTGGTGCAATGGCTAATTGTTTGGATTAAGCCTTTCAAATCTTGGTTGTATACGAGACGCATCCCACACATTTCCACACCTGGAGTTCGAACAAAAGCATGAATGAAACGACAGCGATTCAATCGTTCTGCAAAGCGTACTCGTGGTATATAAATAATGAGGAGTCGATGAGACCCCGCATTGTCATCCCAGGGGGAACATAACATTAGCCGATGCATCAGTCGGTAACCCACACCTTCAATAGGTGCATACAAATGACACGCATAGAAAGTGCGAGTACGTGAAACACCTGGAGGCAGAGTGCAGACAAAGTATAGAGAAAGTCCTGCCCAGTTGTCATCGTTGTTCAGATTTGGAGGAAGAGGTAAGTTTACTTCGCACCCAGGGGCACTGGCACTGCTTTGTTCACTAAACCACTCTAATCTTTCTCGTAGAGGAAAAATAAAACCATAATCATAGCGATAAGGAAGGCCCCGCTGTAATCCCTACACAAACATATATATGGCACTCATGATGTCAGTAATTAAGTCGTCAGTCTTTTTCTGGGTATGTGTTTTTTTTGGTGAGAGAGAGGAGAAAAACTTGTATACCAATGGGATAACACTATTTTGCTATATATTCCCAACCAATCACGTTCTGCCACGCATATTAAGAATTTCACATGGCAGCGCGTGATTGAAGAATAGCAAAATAGTGCCATCCCCTTGACATGTTAGTCCTCTTCGAGAGAGAGACATGGTACCTCAAATAGTTTTCCAAGCAATGACACCACGTTTCTTCTCAATTGACCTACAATCCGGATTGGAGTAGTAGTTTCTTGTTTAATCTGATTACCGTGATAGCAATATTCTTGGTGTTTATTCAATTTCAGGACAAATTCAGGCACATCTGCCAAGTATATTAGACTCGTCCCACACATTGTTACCTTTACGCCTGGGCTATCAGGTTTAATTGAAGCTGAAATGAAGCGTGTATTCGAACTTTCCGCAAAGCAACGTCGTGGTATATAGCACCAATGTATAAAAGGTCCAGCTAGATCGCAATCACGGTAATTAATTACTAGGGGACATTCATGAGGATCTTCAGTTGTACATAGTTCAATACGGTGATTGCGATTGAACGTTACTCCAAATTCCTCATCAACGTGTGGTTCATCTTCCAAATTATCATGCTTCTGGGCTGCTACGCAAACAAAACAAAGAGCAAGTCCCATCCATTTCCTCTTCCCATCTAAATCAGGAGGTAGCAATATTGTTATGGTGGATTCAATACTATGACGGCTCAACCATTCTGGAATATTATTTGATCGATAACCAAGTTCCAAGCCATCACCGTGACGAATTGTGCGCTACAAAATAGAAGCAAAAGAAAGGTAATAACTAATAATAATAAAAAGAAGTTGATTAGTTAGATATACAGATCGTGAGAGAGAGAGTGTGTGTGTGTGTGTGTGTGTGTGAAGCGAAAGAAAGATAGAAAAACGAAGTTGATTAGAGAGAGAGAGGACCTCAAAGAATATTTGATAGAATGGCAACATAAGATGTTGATCCGGTAACCAAATTGCATGAGCTTTGTCTTTATCACTGTGGCAATTTATATAACTGAATCCGGCAGCAGCTGACGGCCACACCGTTATTTTATTTGATTGCAGGAGAGGACAATTATGTGCACTTACAGCTCTTATACTAAATGGAAGTCTTGGCAATGATTGAAGCTTGCTACAATCATCCAAGAAAAGTTCTCCAAGCTGAGAAATTTCAGAGATGCTTTCAGGTACTTGGCTTATAGCCGTCCCGCTAGCATCAAGCTCCTGTAAAAAATCTAAACTCCCCAAGTTCTCTGGTAACTCGTTAAGATTCGAACACCCTGAGAGGTTGAGAATTTGAAGTGATGTCAAACTAGTACAAAGGACATCTGGAAGAAGCAAAAGGTTGGTGCAGTCTTTGAGATTGAATAGGGTAAGGCCGGTCAAATGTCTGATTGATGTCGGTAGCTCTCGTATAGCTGTCCCACTTGCATTGAGCTCCTGTAAACATTCTAAACTCCCCAAGTTCTCTGGTAACTCATTAAGATTGGAACATCCCAAGAGATTGAGAATTTGAAGTGCTGTCAAACTAGTACAAATGATGTCTGGCAGACTCAACAGGTTCTTGCAGTCTCTGAGATTGAGCAAAGTAAGGCCATTCAAATGCTTGATTGATGTTGGTAGCTCTTCTATAGCTGTTCCATCTAAATGAAGTTCCCTTAATTGTTTCATGTCTTCCCCAATCTCTGGAAGCTTACTGAGTTTGGAACATCCCGAAAGAATGAAATCTGTGAGAGATCTCAAGTTGATACTGACGGGAACCTCAGACAAGCTTGTACAACCTTTCAGGATTAGCTGCTCAAGGTTTGGGACTTTGTTAAAGTCAGGGGCCTTGATGAACTTTTCACAATCACTAAGGTTGAGTATCACCAACTTTTCCAAAGGCTGTAAAGAAATTTATAAACCCAAAGTACTTAAAACATGGCTTAAAGACTTAAATTTGATGAACAAATTCAACGTAAGAACTGAACAGAATAAGTAATATTACCCTTTCAATTTCCTCCCATAATTGCTCTATTTCGCTTTCGCACAAGTTCAGTTCAACAAGTTTATGGGGTTCAAAACTTGAAGGCAGATATTTTAAAGGATATTTGTGCCATTCCAAGAACCTTAACTCATCCGAAAGATATTCAAGGCATTCCGCAAATTTCACATTGTGAATCTTCAACAATCTTAGACTGTCCAAGTTTGAGAATGGGTCTTCCTTCAAGTGCACTTTCTGTTGCTTAGGCAAGGTTAGGAAAATACCTTTAACAGCATCTGTCCCCTAATAGCCGTAGTAGAAAAGTTATTTATAGACAAAATAGAAGCAAGTTTAAATATTCTTTTCAGCAAAACAAAAATTCAAAATTTAAATAAAATATACCTTAGAAGTTACAACGAAATAACATTTTTTTTTATATTTTATAGTAAACTACAAGAGAGGGGGATTTCTCACACACACAACTATGATGCCCTGGGAATTTGAACCTAAGACCTCTAGTCTGCAAGTCAAGGCCCTTTCCACTGGGCTAGATTCCGTTGGCACAAAACAACTTTTTAATCTAAAGAAAAAATGAATGGTTTGTAGTGTATGATTCTACTAAATTTCTCACCTTATTTTTCTTTAGTACAGGAAGCGCATCTGTATGATGCCACAATCTGCTGCGTTCTCCTTGCTTTTTGGATTCTCTCCGAACAATTTCTCTGCCCATTTGTTGTAGTAAATCATGCATCCACAATTTTCCTCCAACAATGCTTAATAAATATTTCTCACAGAGGATGTTTATATTCCTTCCTGGATGGTAGCCACAGCTTTCAAATATCTTTTTTATACGACATGCATCCTCTCCTCTGAAGAAACATGCAGTGTCCAAAAAGATTTCCTGCTGTGCTGGATTCTTTAATCCATCAAAACTTACTTTAAGAATATCAATAATTTTTTCTTCACCAGAATAATTATTATCTTTTAAAGAAGCTAATGTACTAGACCATTCTTCCACACTTCTTTTCCATAAGGAGGAACCCAAAACTTCAAGAGCCAAAGGAAGACCATCAATGTAATCTACAAATTCATCAGACAAGTCCTCAAAACCATCCGTAGGATGGTCTTTTTTGAAGGCTTTCCGGCAGAAGAGAAGAAGAGCTTCATCTTGAGTAAGTTTCTCAATCCTGTATATTTCTGGATTATAATCTATCAACAGCCTGTCATTTGTTGTGGTTATGATGATTCTGCTACCCTGACCAAACCGATTAGATAATTCTTCATCATCACTTCCAGCTACAGCTTTAATTTGTTCTAACGCATCCACGTTGTCAAGAATTATAAGCACCCGTTTGCCGCGAAATCTCTTACATATCACATCATCGACATTCTTTGTAGTTTCTTTGTTATTCAACAAGTGATCACAAAGTTGTTCTTTGATATGGGATAAGCTTTCTTTTGTAGATATCTCTCCAATCTTAGAAATGAAACTGAAAGCTTCGAATTGATTGCGAATACTTTGAGAAAGAGCTTTTGCAATGGTACTCTTACCAATCCCTGGCATCCCACAAATCCCTATTACCCGAACTTCTTCCAGACACGGACCCATGTTGGATTTAATTTCATGTACACGATTAATACCAACAAAATCCTTTAAATCATCTGAGAATGTGTGACATGTATTCAGTTTACCCAAAATCCGTTTAACTATCTCTTCAGTCACATTTGTCTCGTATCTGCAAAAAGGATAGAGCATCATGTTAAGTATTTCGGTCAGTGATTTGTCATACTATAGTGGTAGTGTTGACTAGACTATTCCTAGCTCTTCTCATGTAAATGGGATCTTTTACTCTTGCCATATATAATAGAAGCATGTTTTGATCCATATATTTCTTCTGTAGCTTTCATATTTGAGTTGAGGATTCTCCATTCTGGTTACTATCTTATGAAGTTTATATCTGATTAAAATAAAATTCTTTTTTCTAACCAAGGAAAAAAAAAATAAGAACCTGACTATAAGTTAATCATAATCTCCTCAATTTAACTGTATGTGAAAAGTTCCACTGCCATTTTGGATTTCAATTTACCTAAGTTTGTTTAACACTTCCTAACATGTCCATCTCAAGGGATCCGAGGATCCAATATTTGATCAAACTGGTCTTCCTTTGAAGCCTTGCCTCTCCATCTCGCACTTGATCCAATATTTCGTTTTCAGTTTCAGTTTTTGTAATGATACTTGATATATTTTTGTTTATCCTTGGCCTCTTGTCATATGTTATTTTAGCTTGGCAAACATATATGCTACAAAAATATATATAACTGAAATGACCAATATTTTATAAAAGCAGCTGCCTTACCTAAAACCTCTTACATCAAATCCTGAGAGGTTGGCTATTTCAGTGAGAGATTCCTTCCACCTTGTCACCTTTCCTGGCTCGCCTTCGAAATCTTTATCATGTTGAGCAAACGCCTCTTTAAAATGTTCTCCGGTTTGTTCTCGTACTTCGGATGGCGTCACGTCGTAGAAGACAGGCAAAATCAGCCTGGACTTGGTGTTTGCTGCACTTTCAACCATGGTGGCAAGTTCATCCAGACACCATGTGGACGTTGCATAGTTTTTTGAAAGAATGACGACTGAAATTTGCGATTCTTCAATTGCTTTCAAGAGTGCTGTTGAAATGGGTTCTCCACTGTCGAGTTGCTCATCATCTCTGAAAGAGTGGATTCCATTCTGAATTAAGGTTTTGTACAAATAGTCAGTAAAACCTTTTCGAGTATCCAGACCTCTAAAACTCAGGAACACCTCATATTTCGGTGGAGGGGTAGAAGGAGGAGGCAAAGCCGAGGAGGTTTGGGCGGTCATGGGATCAGCCACTGCAGATACTAGATCAGTAGCCAACCTGTTAGCTGGTAATGGAAGCTCAAAGAATATTTGATGGAATGGCAACATAAGATGTTGATCCGGTATTGCATGAGCTTTGTCTTTATCAATGTGGCAATTTATATAACCTAATCCGACAGCAGCTGAAGGCCACACCGTTATTTTATTTGATTGCAGGAGAGGACAATTATGTGCACTTAGAGCTCTTATACTTAATGGAAGTCTTGGCAATGATTGAAGCTTGCTACAATCATCCAAGAAAAGTTCTCCAAGCTGAGAAAGTTCAGAGATGCTTTCAGGTATTTGGCTTATAGCCGTCCCGCTAGCATCAAGCTCCTGTAAAAAATCTAAACTCCCCAAGTTCTCTGGTAACTCGTTAAGATTTGAACACCCAGAGAGGTTGAGAATTTGAAGTGATGTCAAACTAGTACAAAGGACATCTGGAAGAACCAAAAGGTTGGTGCAGTCTTTGAGATTGAATAGGATAAGGCCGGTCAAATGTTTGATTGATGTCGGTACCTCTCGTATAGCTGTCCCACTTGCATCAAGCTCCTGTAAACTTTCTAAACTCCCCAAGTTCTCTGGTAACTCCTTAAGATTGGAACACCCCAAGAGGTTGAGAATTTGAAGTGCTGTCAAACTAGTACAAATGATGTCTGGCAGACTCAATAGGTTCTTGCAGTCTCTGAGATTGAGCAAAGTAAGGCCATTCAAATGCTTGATTGATGTTGGTAGCTCTTCTATAGCTGTTCCATCTAAATGAAGTTCCCTTAATTGTTGCATGTCTTCCCCAATATTTGGAAGCTTTTCGAGTTTGGAACATCCCGAAAGAATGAAATTTGTGAGACATCTCAAGTTGATACTGTCGGGAACCTCAGACAAGCTTATACAACCTTTAAGGATTAGGTGCTCAAGATTTGGGACTTTGTCGAAGTCAGGGGTCTTGATCAACTTTTCACAATCACTAAGGTTGAGCATCACCAACTTTTCCAAAGGTTGTAAAGAAATTTAAAAATAAAAATAAAACAAAGTCGTCTGTAATTTAATATAAATAGCATTCTCTTAAAGACTCAAAGTTGATAAAAGCTCATCAACATAAGAAATGGACAGAATAAATAATCTTACCCTCTCAATTTCCTCCCATAATAGCTCTATTTCGCTTTGAGACAAGTTCAGTTCCACAAGTTTATCGGGTTCAAAACTTGAGGGCAGAGATTTTAAAGGATATTTGTGCCATTCCAAGAAGCTTAACTCATCTGAAAGATATTCAAGGCATCCAGAAAAGTTTACATTGTAAATCTTCAACAATCTTAGACTATCCATCATTAAAAATGGGTCTTTCTTCAAGTCTACATACTTCTGCTGAGGCGAGCTTAGGAAAATACCTTGAACAGCATCTGTCCCCTAATAGACATAGTGCCAAATAAAGTATACGAGAATTTTCAGATAAGTATTCTTCTCCTAAAAGAGATAAAATATGAAATACATCGCAATTACAATATGACTAAATAAACAAATAAGTAGGACTATATAAACGGGTAAGTAACCAAAATCGTAACTAAATAAGGACTCGCCAACACTCTTCCTCAAGTTGAGACAAAGATGTTTCCCATGACCAACTTGTAGAGCGAGTCATAGGATTGCCTTGGTAAGAATATATCTACAAGATGGGCTTCAGAATTAACAAACGAAAAACCAATAATCACACTTTCCAAATTTTCTTTAGTGAAGTGTGTCGTCAGAATCTTCACCGGTGACGGGAGAAGGGACACCATTAGCACTAGTGATGTAGGGATACACGAGTTAAAAGACAGATAACCCAAAGCAAAGATCGCAATGTAAACACTAGAGCAAACCCTAAAAATTAGCGTCAAAGCAAGGAAAAGTGATAGGTATGCAGATCAGAAAGGGAGAAAGAGAGGAAGAAGATAAGATGAAATAGGAATTCTGATTTGATACCAGCAAAACGAGTACAATCCAAGCTATAAAGAAAAACTCAAACTAAACACATGATTGAATAATTGTGATTGATATTATATTTCTCCAAGAGGAGGATATATACATACAAGTACAATCCTATAAGGAAAAGTAATTAGCCAATTACAAGGAATCCTAATTAGATAATTATTCTAATTAGGTAATGTGAATTACACCAAAAAATCAGGGATCACAGGATCCCTGAATTATGGCTCACGCCAACACTCCTCCTCAAGTTGGTGTGTAGATATTTCCTATGCCCAACTTGTCAAGTAAGTCATGAAAAACCTTTGCTGACACCGTATGCATTAAGACATCTGCCAACTGTTCTTCTGACTTTACAAATGGTATATCGATTAGCTTATCTTCCAGCTTCTCCTTGATATAATGCCTATCCACTTCAACATGCTTAGTTCTGTCATGTTGAACTAGATTATTTTCTATCTCTCTCGCAGCTTGGTTGTCACAGTAAAGCTTCATGATTTTCTTTAGTGGAAAACCAATTTCATACAGGAGTATCATTAGCCAAAGAAGCTCACAATCTCTCTGTGCTATGCCCCTATATTCTGCCTCAGTTGAAGATCGAGCCACTACATTCTGCTTCTTACTTCGCCATGTAACCAAATTACCCCCAATGAAAGTTAAGTAACCTATGTAGAACATCTATCTATTATATATTGTCTGCCCAATCTGCATCTATATAACCTTTGACATCCAAATGTCCCAGTTTTCTGAATATCAAGCCTCGGCCTAGAGCTTTCTTCAAAATCCTCATAACTGCCGCTAAGTGATCCTCACTAGGAGAATGCATGAAATCGCTAACAACACTAACTGCATATGTGATATCTGGTCTAGTGTGTGAAAGATAAATTAGCCTTCCCACTAACCTCTAATATCTCTCCTTGTTGGTTGGCACTTTATCAGGATAGATTGCTAGGTGATGATTCTGCACAATGGGGGAGTTTCGGCTGGTGCACACACTAACATACCAGTTTCTATCAACCGGTTTAGAACGTAATTCCTTTAAGAGAGACAAATACTAGTAGTAGAGCGAGTTACTTCGATTCCTATAAAATACTTCAAAGCCCCCAAGTCCTTCATCTCAAACTCTAAGTACTTCTGTAATTTACCCATTTCAACAACATCACCACCAATAACTGTCATATCGTCGACATAGATTATCAGCAACCTTACCATCCTTATGTTTGATCAATATGGTAAATCTGAGTTACCTTTAATGATATTCATACTTCTTCATTGCTTTAATGAACTGCCCAATCCATGCTCGTGGAGACTGTTTCAATCCATGAAAAGCCTTTCAAAGCCTACACACCTTCCCACTGTTATTAGACAACCCATAGCCAGTTGGCATGTCCATGTACACTTTTTATTCTAGATCTCCATTCATAAAGGTATTCTTCACATCGAATTTCTTGAGAGGCCAATCTAAATTAGCTACTAAGGACAATAAAACTCGCACCGTATTAATTTTTGCCACCGGTGTAAATGTATCCTGCTAATCGTCTGTGTGTACCTTTTGGGCACAAGTCTTGCTTTATATCTGTCTATTGTGTCATCAGCTTTGTGCTTAACTGTGTACACCCATCGACATCCAACAGATTTCTTTCCTTCAAGTTGCAGAACTATCTCCCATGTTCTATTCTTCTGTAAGGCCTTCATCTCCACATTCATTGCTTCCACCCATTTTGGGTCTTGCAAAGCTTCTTCCAATCTATTAGGAATTTTAATTCATTCCCTTTGACTGACAAATGCTTTAGCTTTATGAGACAATTTGTGTGTGGAGACATAATCAGCAATGGCATATTTCACCTTGCCTTCTGTTGAGAATTTGTCTGTGGTATTCCCCTGTTTGCTCGTGCACGTAATTTTTTCACAATTTCAACAATATTTTGAAAAGCATTAGGATCTAAAGAACTTACCTCAGGGATGTTCAGTAGAGTATGAGTAGGTATGTTCGAGAGAGAAGGTCGCTACTGTACAGTTCAAGCTCGCTGATGTCGCATTTGGCTCGGTTGGACTGGTCGGCAGCCTACTTCTAGCAGCTACTTGGCTCAGCTCCGCTGAGCTGAGCGGCTAGGGTTCCAAAACACTATGTTGTGCTTCTTTCCCCCGCATTTCTATCTCAAATCAATTATGTGGTTCTTTTACTGTATTCTCCCTCATGATTGGGCACGTCTAATAGAAAAAAAATCTTGTTCTCCACAAACATAACATCCATGGTAACATAAAAGTGGCGACAGAAAAAACATCTCGTTCTCCACTCTGGAAACCCCATCTTGTGAAAATATCTGGCCTCTGTATGACAGTTCCCATTATAGTAAGTGTGATGCATGTTTTCATTTTATTAAAGGGTTGGACGGGGAAAAGAAAAACTAGCAGTATGGGCTTTAGAAACCATTATAGCAGAGGATTTAGTCTTTCCATCCTTCTTGAGCATTATCCCCCGGCGTTAGGCCTCTTTACGAACAAAAGCAAACGACTCCTCCAATTTTGGCAATGGCCTCATCCTTAACAAATCTCATCTAATTTTATCAAACTTATCATCTAGACATGCAAGAAAATCAAAAATATAGTCTTTATGCATCTCAGCCTGTCGAATCTTCACATCATCAGGGCACTTCATGTTGATTGGACGACGACGGTCTAGCTCCAACCAAACGCTCTTGTGCTCAGCAGAGTAGGATGCAATAAAGTGACCTCCTTGAGTAATACGAGTTTCTTTACACCGTAATTCATAAATCTGCAACTCATCAGACACGTCATAATACATCTGGGTTGTTCTCACCCAAACATCTTTAGCTATTGGTAGATCTAAGAACAATTCTACCAAATCAGGTTTCATTGTTTTTATCAACCATCCCTTAACAATGGAGTCCTCAATACACCACGAATCGAAGCCCGAAGCATCTTCCTCCACTTAAGCCACCTTCCTTGCTAGATAACCTCTTTTTCCATGGCCTGACACATTAAGCAACATCATCTTCAACCAAGTGTTATAGTTTTTTCCATTCAACTGTATGGTGAATGGGGCAGCAGAAGTATCATTGTGAACTGTAACAATTGGTTGCCCCATGTCAAGATTTTTGTGGGTTTCTGAAGCACTGGATTTTGCAATTGCGATGGGGTTGTCTGGAGTATCTTTGAAAGCCATGAAGGAGAGAGAACAAGTTTGGATGGGTTGGTGTTGTAGGAGTCTTTTGCCGCACTAAGTTTGTGACGATAAGGGCTTAGCTGCTGTTTTGCGGCAGCTATGTTTTTCCTTTTTTCTATATTCGGCGCTAGAGGATGTCGATGGGTAGGGTTTGTATTTTTGTTTGAGAGTTAACCGACTCTGATACCAACTCAGACTAAACGATTGAATAATTGTGATTGATATTATATTTCTCCAAGAGGAGGATATATATACAAGTACAAGTTGACTTTTCCTACAAGAAAAAGTAATTAGCAAATTACAAGGAATCCTAGCTACGTAATTATTCTAATTAGGTAACGTGAATTACACCAGGAAATCAGGGATCACGAGATCCCTGAATTATGGCTCACGCCAACACAAAATACCCTACGACTATTTTTAACATTAACGACATGTCATAAATAAACCAATCCTAAAATGATAAGCATTACCCCATATAATATCATAGTAACCCAACACAAAGCACTGGCAAGGCAAAGCAAAGTAAGAGCAAAGGCAAGGACAAAGGCAAAGTTTTAAACAACAACGTTAAAGGAGAATTCTTCTATATCAACTTGACCTAATTCACGCAAACACAACTTCTCTTTGATCTCCCTCCCCCTGAAGAGTAGCGCTCGTCGGAGCCAAGATATAGGCAATATCCTCATGGGAATATATCAAGGTAAGAGGGTTAAATGCAACCATGCCAAACAAAGTATATGATAATTTTCAGATATGTTTTCTTTCCCAATATAAAGTTATGTATAAAGAAGTAGAAAGATGTGTCAACCCTAAAAGAGATCAAATAGGAAATAAATCTCAATTACAATAGGACTAAACAAACGGATAAGTAATCGAAATCCTAACTAAATAAGGAGTCCCCAACACATAACAGAAAAGTATTCATGCCATAGAGTATTAGCAACTTTGAAAGCTCGTTTCAGCAAACCAAAAATTTGAAATTCAGATGAAGTAGACATCTACCTTTGAAATAATAACTAAACAGCTCTTTAATCTAAGTGAATATGAAACATAGGCATTCAAAAGAAAATTTGTTTCTCAAAATCCATTAAATATTAGTATTGGTAGAGTCAAAATGCATTTTTTAGGGAGTACTATATGGTTCTACCAAATTCTTACCTTATTTTTCTTCAGTACAGGAAGGGCGTCTGTATGAAGCCACAATCTGCTGCGTTCTCCTTCCTTTTTGGATTCTCCACGAACAATTTCTCTGCCCATTTGTTGTAGTAAATCATGCATCCATAGTTTTCCTCCTTTGATACTTATCAAATATTTCTCACGAAGGATATTTATATTGATGCCTGGATAGTAGCCACAGCTTTCAAATATCTTTTCTACACGGCATACGTTCTCACCTTTGAAGAAACATGCAGTGTCCAAAAATATTTGCTGCTGTTCTTGATTCTCTAATCCATCAAAACTTGCTTTAAGAACATCAATAATTTTCTTCTCAATGGAGTACTTATTATCTTTTAAAGAAACCAATTTACTCGACCAATATTCTACACTTCTGTCCCTTAAGGAGCTACCGAGAACTTCAAGAGCCAAAGGAAGACCATCAATGTAATCTACAAATTTATAAGACAACTTCTCATAACCATCCATTGGATGGTCTTTTTTGAAGGCTTTCCGGCAGAAGAGAAGAAGAGATTCTTGTTGAGTAAGTTTATCAATCCTGCATATCATTGGCTTATAATTTACCAACAACCTGTCATCTGTTGTGGTTATGATGATTCTACTTCCTTTACCAAACCGATTAGATAACTCTGCATCATTCTTTCCAGCTACAGCTTCTATTTGTTCTAATTCATCCACATTGTCAAGAATTATAAGCACCCGTTTGCCACACAATCTCTTACATATCACATCATCGGCATTCCTTGTAGTTACTTTTTTATTCAACAAGTGATCACAAAGTTGTTCTTGGATATGAAATAAACTTTCCTTTCTAGATATCTCTCCAACCTTAGAAATGAAACTGAAAGCTTCGAATTGATTCCGAATTCCTTGAGATAGAGCCTTTGCAATGGTAGTCTTACCAATCCCTGTCATCCCACAAATCCCTACTACACAAACTTCCTCCGACCCTAAACGCGAACTCATTTTGGCTTTAATTTCATTTACACGATCCATACCAATAAAGTCCTTTAAATCATTTGAGAATGTGAGAATTGTGTTATTCAATCCAGCAAAAATACGCTCAACTATCTTTGTAATGACTTCTTTCGCATATCTGCAAAAAGGTTGGAGCATTGTGTTAAGTATTTGGGTGAGTAAGCATCATAATTAAAGACGGAAAAAATGTGAACTTATCGTTTTCTAGTCATACTGCAGTAGGTTTCCTACCTCTCAACATGCACCGTTCTCTTAATGTACTTTAAGAAAGGCTATTCGATTTAGATTTATATGGACTATTATAAAGTTTTTCTTGAGGTGATATACTGTTAGCATTCTTCAAGAGTCCAAGATTGTTGCCTCTCTAGCTACTTTCAATAATCTTCACAATTTATTTCATATTGTATATCACTTTGTAGACTCCTAGAGTCCTAGATCATGTTGGCTTTTGTTTAGCTATCGACTCATGTATGCTATATATACTGTACACTCAACAACGAAAACAATCAAGGGAATGTATTTTTTCACTGTATCAGAGCTGTACATTTGCCCACGTGTGAAGCCCAACGGCCACACATGCTCTACATCACCAAATATATGTATTGTTCAACTCCCCCCATCGCCAATTGATTTTGGGGTGGAACCTCTTCCTTCTACATAATTTCATAATTTTATAATAGGACAATTAGAAACAAGGTGTTTTATTGGACTGGAGGAGAATAGTACATGGCTTGGCCTTCTAGTTGTGTGGGTCTTGGCTAATTGGTGGGTTGATTTAGGACTAGGTGATTGGCTTTTACTGATGTAGCTATTGGCTACTCAACTCTTTGCTTGATAGAATTAGGCTAATTGGCCTCTATGTGGCTATTGGCAACCTAATAGATTGGTGGGTTTGCTCTTGGCATCCTTGGTAACAATGGGAGTTCTTTTGGCTGATCCACCTTTCACTATTGCTTGCATACCTATTTATAGGCATTGTTGCTGACTTGTTCCACGCCTCCTACTGTTTAACAACAGCCACAATTGGATACACTACTCTAGAATACTATATTATTCTAGTACAATACATTAGTACGACTTGTCTAGGACATGGGATTTATTCACCGATTTTCTTCATGAGATTGTGTAGAACCTTCTCACAAATGAGCATTAACTTTTAACAGTAAGTTCAAAGGGAATCTCTATGACTTTTTCCATAGAATTTCGCAGATTTTTATGTACTTCTAGCACATATCGAATTTATGTAAGGTATACACACTAACAGCTTACAACAACACATTCAGTTCTCTAGCAAAAAAAACACACACTTCAGTTTCTTTGGATTTGATCTATCTGTTTATTCAGGAGGTTTGTTTTGTAACTCTCACGTTTTCTTCTATAGCTTTTGAGAGATTTTTACCCCCAAAAAAGAAAATTCGTAATAAAAGCACCAGCCTTACCTGTAACCTCTTAAATCAAATCCTGAGAGGTTGGCTATTGCAGTGAGAGATTCCTTCCACCTTGTCACCTTTCCTGGCTCGCCTTTGAAATCTTTATCATGTTGAGCAAACACCTCTTTAAAATGTTCTCCGGTTTGTTCTCGTACTTCGGATGGCGTCACGTCGTAGAAGACAGGCAAAATCAGCCTGGACTTGATGTTTGCTGCAAGTTCAACCATAGTGGCAAGTTCATCCAGACACCATGTGGACGTTGCATAGTTTTTTGAAAGAATGACGACTGAAATTTGCGATTCTTCAATTGCTTTCAAGAGTGCCGTTGAAATGGGTTCTCCACTGTCGAGTTGTTCATCATCTCTGAAAGTGTGGATTCCTTTCTGCATTAAGGCGTTGTACAAATAGTCAGTAAAACCTTTTCGAGTGTCCAGACCTCTAAAACTCAGGAACACCTCATATTTCGGTGGAGGGGTCGAAGGAGGAGGCGAAGCCGAGGAGGTTTGGGTGGTCATGGGATCAGCCACTGCAGAGACTAGATCAGTAGCCAACCTGTTAGCTGGTAATGGAAGCTTTGGCAAGATGTTACTTAAAAGTGTTTGCAAAACCAACTAGCTTGGTAGCTAAATAATCCGCAGCTCAACCTAATTAATCAGTCGAAGTCAAGATTAATTAGTTTTTCTTTTAATCAAACGACCCCGTTATTATCTTGCAGAGTCCCACCTGTAACTCTCGGTAATCATACGATGACAAAACGATTTGTTTACTTTTATATGAACTTTTTTTATTTTCTCTCGTAAATGGAATCTTTTATTCTTGTTTAATGACAACTTGTTTGATTTTCAAGTATAAAAAGATAGTGTGGAACATGAACTCATACATTATTTATTAAACAGAGATCTAGAAGACTTGAATCTTTAGCACGACTTGAATATAAATGGTGTACACTATATTAAATTTATACGGATTATTTTCACAGCAAATCAATGTCAAACCGGCTCTGAATTCATCAATATCATTGAGTTTACCATGCTTGTTCCAAGCAATTTCGCTCCGAGTCCATACGGGGAAGGAAGCATTTGATTACTGGAAGATTTAACAATGGCAAGGTTCCCTCAGACAATTTTATCGGTATATCTTTAATTTATTCATTTCGATAAAAACCAGCTGAACTGAATCAGAACCCTCTCTGCATCTCGATACTGAACAAGTAAAATAATAAAGGAAACAAAAATACAGAAAATGTTGGGCTTAAAAATGCAAGCCAACTACAATAATAACCTTCATTAACAAGAAAAACACCTGTGATAACCAGAATACAAAAACCCCATAGCCATAGGCCGTGTAATCGTGGAAACCAAATGATAATTCATACCTGATAAAAGCCCAATTTCGCTCCTTGTCCTTGGAAGACAGCATATACGACTACAATGTAAATCATATTTCAAAATTAAACATGAAATTCAAACATTATATGACAAAATGACATTTCATTATGGTGGAAACCCAGACAGGGAGGAAATCTTTTGTTAAGCCTATCTCTCAAAGAAAAAGGAAAACACAAGATCAAATTGTCATTCTGTTGTTAGTCCTACTATACACAACTTGAAACTCTTGAAGGTATTTCGAAAAAAAAAATAACGATTTTTTCGATATAGCTGGATCCTATGGCTCCTCTTCTTCCTCAAGTGGCCCATTACAACCAAATGGGGGCGGAGGTGGATCAACACTCAATGTGCCCTCCAACACCTTAACCACCTCTCTCATTGAAGGTCTTCGGCGTTCATCAATTTGGAGACACCAAAATGCAATTCTTAAAGAACGTTCCAGCTCTTGCAGATTAAACCCACCACTTATTCTTTTATCTACTACATTCTCTGGACGCCCTTCCATCCACTCTTTGTATGCCCACTCACAAAGGTCCCCAACTCCTCTGCACCCACTTACCAATACTAACACCATCTTGCCAAAATCCTCTACATCCCTCTCCGCAGAAGAGCACGATGCCTCGCTGACTACTTTCCCAAGTCCAAATTCAGTCACCTTGGCCTCTAAGTTTTCCTCCAATACCACATTCTCGCATTTCAAGTTTCCATGGCTCATAAATTCCCTACAGCTTGTGTGTAGATAACAAATAGCCCTTGCCACGCTTAAACATATATCAAATCTCTTTCCCCAAGTCAGCTTCTTACATAATTTAAGATCTTCTATATATTTCTCCACAGAACCATTCTTGGCATATTCATAGACTAGAAATCTGTGATCTAACTCACAACAGTAGCCCTGCAGTTTCACAAGGTTTTTGTGATGAATGCTTCCTATCTTTGAAACTGCACTCCGGTATTTTCTTTCTTCTATGGTTATATTCAGATCTTTGATTGCAACTGGCTTTTTATTTGGAAGAACACCTTTGAACATCTTTGGCCCAATCTGATGCTTAAAGTTCTCTGTAAGCTCCTCAATTTCAGAGAAGGATAACACAATCAAACCATTTGAGTTGGGGCTGGTATAAGCAAAAGCGGCTTTCTTTCTATCCAAATTTCTTCTTCTGAAGAACCAGAAACCAAGTGCCAATTGAACTAAAACAAAGACAACGAACATTCCTGAGGCTACTCCGATTACACAAGGGAAACAAAACTTATGAGACTGCTCGAGTGGAGAAGAGGAGGTCGTCACATGATTGGGATTTACAGCTAATGGATATGCACACATCTTCACAAAAGATACTGAACTTAGTGAAGGGTCTGAATAGCCAGTAACATACTGCGTTCTCTTCATTAAGCACCGTGCAGTTCCATCATTTGAGAAGGTTGCAGCTGTACAAGATGGGTCATTCAGGCACAAATTCTTACATTCCTGTAAACTAACTTTGGCAACTAAATCATCAGTTGGTGGATACATTCCATACAGGAAAGTATGCATATATTTAAGCATGTCAGAACCAGAGTCACATGGATGATTTGGAATCAAACATCTGGAAATGGATTCATTTGTATGCTTAAACGGGCATTCGCAATCAGGGGACCCAGATTCAGTAAAGACACAGATGCCATGTTGGCCACAGGTTGCAAAGACATTGCACTGGTTCTCAACAGCCTGCCAGACTGGTCTCCATGACTTTGAAGGCTCTACCCATGAGTATAACCGGAGATTACCATCAACATCTAGCCTAAGAAACCTGTAACTAACAGAGTCATTGTGATCTTCTCCAAACAGTGACCAAACAGGTTTCAAGTTCTGGTCGCGGAGTTGTAGGGCTCCATCAGAGGTGAGGAAAGCACTGAGGTTCGAACTAGAAGGGCTTCCACTTGTCCAATAGATGACATGACTTTCCCATCGCAGTTGCAACTGACCAGAAGCATTCATGAAAAGAGTGTAGTAACTGGACACAGAATTCTTGCTTGCAGCCCGGAGTGTTTGAAACATAGAGAAGTTCTGTCCAGGAAGAAGTGTGTCAGAAGGTGTATCAAAACTTTGCCAAACAATATGTTTCTCTTTATTCAATAGGACAAGATTTCCATTGTCATTCAGAGCAGCTGAAACAACAGACAACTGCCTTGTTTTACTGCTCCATATCACTCCCTTCAAGGAATCGAATAAAATTAGTTCACCATCCTGGGTCAGTTGGGCATAAGAATTGTTACCAAGAATAAGATCAGCTCCAGCAATCCACACCACAATTTGTTTATCAAGCGGAATAGACTTTGAATTGGAACGGATCCCAACACTATAGTTTGGCTCATCTAGACTGTTAAAAAATCCAAATGCAAAATCACCATTTGGAGAGACCCACATGTCTTTATCAACTATAGAAAGTTTTGAATCCAAGGGAATCTCTGAAGCGCCAAGAGAATGTAGCAGGAACCCAGCAAAGATACATAGCAAGAAACACAATTTGAGGAGATATCTGTCCTGTTCAGGCATATCTGAATATGCTTACAGATCCTACAAAAAAACAATAAATGAGTACTTTGCCTTTGAATCAAAGTGGGAAAAGATATATGCACATTTTCCTTTGAGTAATTTGCTGTAAAGGACACAAGTATATATGGAGATTACAATAAACTATATTCGGCTATAATTGGGGTCGACCCACGAAAGGTGGAGTGTAATACAAATAAGGTAAGATACAATTGCTAAAGTAACGGAATTTTATTCCTAACAATGCCTGCCATTAAGTACTGAATCACTAGGAAATTTAAGAGTAGAAATATAGAAGCATGTGAAGAAAAAAAAAAAGGTTGGCTAGTTCCAACCTTTTCAAGACTAAGCCCACTGCAAAGTTAAAATGGCAGGAATAAAGACAACTCAGAGACAGAGAAAGAAAAAGAAAATCTTAGGCATTGGATAGATTTCAATGTTTCTAGGCCAAATGAAGACTGAAGTTCAAAACTTTCTACCATAAGCTCAAAGAAACAACAACCAAAATGAATTTCCTACAATTCCAGAAAGAACAGAATATTCAGAATTCAGTACCTGAAAAAACAGTCTAAATCCCAGAAATTCAAAAAACCGGTGTGGATTGCCACCATGACCATCTCAGAAACATCCCATTATTATTTCTAAGGGCCATAAGAAGATTGACATGCGAGCAGTCAATATTTGTAGAATCAAACAGAGATTGACTAAGTGATTGAGGCAGGAGAACGAAGTGACAAAAAATGAGCTGTAAAGGAGTTAAAAATTGGAATTTTAGGGGATTATAAAGTGGGCGTTGAATTGATTCCTGGATAAATGGGACCCAAATTAGGCAAGGCAATCACTTTCAGGGCTTAAAAGGTTAAAGACGCTGGACAATGATGCTGCAGATACATCATCTCTGAATATTAAAAAGATGATAAATGTAGGAAATCTACAAAACCACAAACTACACAAGAAATTCAGAAATCTGCACCCAAAAAATACAAGAAATTGAGAAAACCCCATTTCTGGAACAAGCTTCTTCTATGGATTAAAACCATAGATTGGCAGCAACTAAAACAAATATGAAATGGGTTTGTTTCTCACTTATACTATGACTGAGTGAGATTTGGAAAAGAAAAAAATGAAACTTTAAACATTTACTAACCAGCTTATCTCCAAGTAGAATCATTCCAGGATGACTGCCTCCTAAAAAAATTCAAAATTTTGCTTGAAGAAGGATTTTACTTCTTTTCCTGGAAAGCTTTTCATGGGCTACTTTTCCTAGAGGACCCAAAGACAGAAACTTTTACACTGAAAACAGACAATGGGTTCTTCTTGAACAGTTGAAGAAATGAAAACCAGGGGCCAAAAGCTGTGTGGATAAGAGAGAAGAAGTGGGGCAGACTGAGAGTAGGCAATGGGTTGAAAAGGAGAAGGATTGGGATGAAGCTGCTTAAACTGAAAGCATTCTACTGAAGAAAAGTGAGAAATTGGAAGGTGGGGGTTTGATGTAGCCGGAGATGGTGACAAATAGTCGCCGGAGAAGAGGCAGAGTAACCATATTGGTAAAGAAAGACTGAGGAGAATTGTATGGTAGTGAGTGAAAGCAAAGATTTTGGATACTAAAAGGGTTTTCAGGATTAATTGTTTCTTTTTCTTTTTTTAAAAAGTAAACAAACATTTACGCATGGCCAAAAAAAAAAGAGTAAAAAGTTACACTGACTTTACTTGGCTTCATTCAAATAAAGAATATGTTAACCAGTGAAAATTCAGTGGTCAACGTAAGGACTTTGACCACCTACTATTAGTGAGATGCGAAGATTAAGACGGCTCGAGTGACGACGGAGAGGAAGAGCACTAGAAGGATTGGAAAAGTAATCTTTGGTTGATATTGGCTAATAAGTTTACAAGTGTATTGCATATGAATTGAGCTATCTTTCTATTAAGGAGTCGGTGCCCTTTTACCTTCTATTTATAGAGGTACATGGGATATTTCTAGAGTTGTCTAGAGCGGCTCGGCTTATTGAGCCGATCACGTCAGTCCTGATTGCTCGTTGTGTCTGAATTGAGGACCAGTAGGATGCAGCTACTTAGCCGTTAGGAATACCTTATACTGTTTATGTGGGAACCAAATTCTAGCAAAACCCTAGGTCAAATATTTCCTTCTATTTGGAGATTATTTGACCTAATTGGGAGTTACTCAATTTAATTGGGAGTTACCTGATTTAATTGGGATTGATTTTATTCCTACCTTAATTAGGGATTTGATTTAAATCAAATCCCTAATTAAGCCAATCTCGCTAAATCATGGAAGAATAATTCTTTTCCATATGCGAAATTATTCCTCTAAAACCCTAGCCTCCGAGATCTTTATAAATATATGACTACGCACAAGGGTTGAGGTACATCTAAATTCCACTCTGAAACTCTGTAGAAATTATCTTTCACAAACCCTAGCCGTCATACTCTTTCTCTCTCTCACACAAGGCTTCGGCCACCACACACTCCTTTGGCAGCCCGGTTCACACTATACATACAACTTTGTACCCCTTCCATTAGCTATTGTTTTCCTACAAACACTTGAACTAACTTAGGCATCGGAGGGCCTTTGGCCAACACTCCCAATGTGTGGTCCTCTTATTCATATTTATTTTGTAGGGAGAAAGAGACGACGAAGGAGAAGACAGAATCTTAGACGACTATTCTCATAGGATGAAAATCGCTTCCACAATTTATAGGAGCAATGCACAGAGTAGCCTCTGACTCCTACCACATTACGTCAGTCCTGATTGCTCGTTGTGTCTGAACTAAGGACCAATGGGATGCTGTCACTTAGCAGTTATGAGTACCTTATGATGTTTATAGGGGTGATGCACATTGTAGCCTCTAACTCATGTCATATCACACCTAGGAGTGAATCGCCACCTTATACGTGGAATCGGAGGTGTCTAAGGCGACGGCTCTGAAAGGGCATGTACTCCTTCTTTAAGACGGGTCTTATCATTGATGTGGCTCTCCCATGACTAAGCGTAGGATAAGTATTCATTCTCGATTAAGTTCTCGAGCTAACGTATCAGTTAAAAATTTCTGCAACGGGCACGCAAGGGAATCGTGATGACTAACGGTCACTAGTAGTCGACTTGCCTTTGCTCGAGTCATAAGAGCATGTCCAGCGCATGCCACCAACCCGGGCAAAAGGCCCCCTGCCAGCCTAAAAGACCCTCCAGCGCACGACCTGCAGCCCGGGCAAGCCCTGGGTCCCACCAGCCTGGGCAAGCCCAAGGGCAGATTTTGCCTGGGCTTCAGCCTAGGGTGCTGATGTCACGCTGACGTCAGCGAGTCAAAAAAATTGAAAAAAATGGAAAAAAATCAAAATCAAAATTTTTTAAAAAAAAAATACCAAAAAATTATGGATGTTTTCCCTATAAATACATAACAATTTTATTCACTTTCCCTATAAATACATAACAAATTTATATTTTGTTCCATATTCTTTTTTTTTTTTCTTGCCTTTGCCCTAACCTTTTGGGGTGGAACCAAAAAATGCAAGGCTGCTACTATTCACATGAATAGTGGCAGCCCTTACTTGCCATTGCCATTGCCTTAGCCCTTATAGGTGGAGATGCTCTAAGGTCAATGGATTGCTAGTATTTTAGTTAAATTCTAGGAGTTTAGTGGTTGAACCACAAGCAGATGATTTGTCATTTGTATGACTAGAGCGCCCCTCGTGGTTAGCTCTTTGAAGTTTACTATAAGGCCCGGCCCTACGTAGATAGATATAGCCACATGTCATGTTTGTATTGGGTAGACCAAGCTCGGTTATTTCCTTACGTCAACATAATATTTTATAGAAAAGAAAAGCACCCAATTCTCTCTTCTTCTCTTCTTCTTTTTTTTTTCAGTTGCTATGGGAGATAAAAAGAAATGAGGGAAAAGCACCCAGTATATTCCACACGTGAATCCAACTATTTTTGCCATTGTAAAAAGTTACAGCCTATCTTTTTCTTTAAAATATTCTGCACACTTCTAATATTTTGCATTCCAATGAATCATTTTTTATTTTATTAATTTTCATATGTCTTTATGGGGGAGATTCTTACGTGCGGCTGTCGGCAACACACTCACATGATATGGACCAACCGTGAGGCTAGGTGTGACCAAAATACATGGGAGCTCTAATCTTTTGTGAGCATGGTCGCACGGTCCAGGTGGCTGGCTACCGAATTGAAGAATTTCTCGTATTCATGAACAGATATCTCCATCATCATGATTCATTAACCCCAAAATCTTAAATTTGTAATGATATCAGAAATGCACAGTAGAAAAAGGCATAGTCTCTTAGGAAGAGGAAAATTTCTAATCAAATCTACAAATGATTATAATTTGTCCTTTCATATTCATGATGAGTGCAGCCAGCAAACATCAACAAGGAAAAGCACAAAAAGAAAATGGTTACATCAAAAATGAAGACAACGCATAATCCACTTATGAACAAAAGTAAATTATGTACCCTCCTCACCTTACCTAAGTGATCAAATGACACAATATTACAAAAACAAAAACACAAAATCATTATTCATCGACTTCAATAACAAACCCAAAACCCAACGAAAATTGATGAAGAAATTAAAGAACATACCTTTTTAGCAAAATGGTTATTGCTTTAGAGCAGATCCAATCAATATGTCAAATTGCTTTACGCTTTTGAAATTGTGTATCCAAAAACCCTGGTACGAAAACCTAGCGAAATGAGTATAACTATAAGATTTTTATTTTTATTTTTATAGAATAACCATAAGAAAGCTTTTAATTTTCTTATGATTTGCTGAACGGGGGAGAACTAAAAAGGAATGAATTGAAAAAACGTGATATCTTTTAATTTCACAGATTACTATGTTACCGCGCTTTCCTTTTTCAACTAAGTTGCATTGTTTAGATAATTTTATGAACATATTTCTTTTTAGGAATATTTAAAATTTAATCAATTTGCGTCTTTTCTATTTTTAGAAAAAATTAAAAAATGAAATATAAAGTTTCCCCCCAAAATATATCTCATCCCATCGCTGTACACCCCTCTTCTTCATCCCACTTTAATCCAGAAGCCTCTCATATTCTCATTCTGTCACCTAAATTCTATAACGATTACTTAATTAACAAGGAAAGAACACTTATTTAATGTATTTCATTTTTTTTAATAACAAATAATAATCTAAATTACTATAAACTAATCTAATTTATGAAAAAAGATATTCGAACTTAGATGTAAGGGATTGACCTACTGTTCTAATCAACTGGCGTAAGGATGATTCAAGACGTAGAAAGAAAAAAAAAGGTTAAAAGTTGGGATATGAGGAAGGTGAAATATCTCCTATGTAATGATGCAATTGATTAAAAAACACAGCAAGCAAAGTGTAGAAAAGCATAGGATCCAAGAATCGAGAGCAGAGAAGTTGATCCGAAATCCTATTAATTATGACGAAAATCATAAAACCACGACAAAAACATTGGAGGAGGAGGCCCAGCTGTCCTTCCATGAAGTCAAGCTTTACATGATTAACATAATAGACAACTCACACAGAAGTCACAGACTCACCCACCCACATCTGATATCGATCAGTTTAAAAGAACAAGAAGATAATCTCCAAGGCCATAACCAAAATATTTTTTTTTTAAAAGAGAGAGAGAGATTCTCTTCATCTTTTGCTTCTTGCTTTTCTTTGTTCTCAAAAGGCTACAAGAATGCCAAAAAGGCAATAGCTCCATGAGCTGCATGCAGTGCAATAAAAATAGCTTTCCTCCACTCTCTGATTCTCCATTGCAATGGACCCACTGAACTTTATATTCTGAGAAAATACTTGAAAAAATTTCATAGGATTTTTCAAATTTTCAACTCTATCAATAGCTTTGAATGGACCATCAGATACCATAACAAAATGGGCCCCTTCGCGAGACTGAGGGCTTTGAGTTGTTCAACTGCTAAGCCCGTGATTTCAAAGTTGTGCATCTTCAATAATTCAAATCAATGTCTTCTTCTTCACTAGGGTATATATTTCTTAACTGCTAGATAGAAATTGCGGACGTGAGTGAAAAATATATCACCGTAATAATTTACAATAAATAAATAAAGTAGGTAGTTCACTATTAATAATTCTGAGGCGTACTTAAATAATTGCGAAACATTTCTTTAAAAATTTGCTTATTTATCAATTGCAAAAAGAAAAACCAAACTTTTATTGCACAATGATTATTGGAAAAAAAATAAATTGTATGCTAGAATTCTATTGTGCTTGTAGATGCAATAATTGTTCAATTAAATTATATAAAGGAGTGCTAGCGATAGGGTTTCAAGACCTACACGAGGGTGGTTCATGCAACATACAACACAAGGAATTCATGTGGAGGAAGAGAAAAAAAAGGTTCAGTCTTCACAGAAAAGAGGAAGAAGAATGATGTCACAATTGGAACACAAGGGCTGGTTTTGAATGTGGATGGATTTTTCATTAGTTTTGGCGCTTTGAACCTTGAATTACATACTCTATATCAATTTTGTAATTTATTAGTTCTGACTGGTTTTGAGAACGTTTCTTGTTCAACCCATACACACAGCTCTATAATTGATAATCTTGTTCAATCTAATCATATAACTAGATATTGATTGGTTATGAGAAAACAAAAAAACAAAAGTCAAGTTGGTTTGAAACTATAATTTCTCATCATATGGAGAAATGGGGGAGAATAAGCAAATGACCCAAGTCGATTACAATAAGAAAACTTCAATTAGCAAAAATTCAGCCCCAGATTTTTTTAAGAAATCTCTAATAGCACGGTCATTGGGAAAAGGATTTAGTCTACTCCAATGTCTCACAATAACCACATCACCCTCTCTTCGCACCCCAAGCCCACAACTGATCCAAAAAACCGCAATTTGACTAGTTTGACGTGTGGTATGCGATGCATGCCATGGTGAAGAAAATATCAGCAGAGCTTCAGGAAGATGAGGGACGAGATGTATTGTTAGTTGTCACTACATTCAGGGAGCATTTTAATGGTAATATGTGTGTGTAATGGTGTGAGTATTTGTTAGTTGAGTCTCCTCTCACTGGAAAACTTGTGTACTGAAAATATGCATTGCATTTTTACTCATACAATTCTGTCTTTTAAGTACCCCAACTGTCTTAACAATTTCTCCCAAACTAACCAACAATCCAACCAACTCTGCCACATCACAAGCTGACTCAGTCAACCTATTAAACCGAGAATTGAAACTGGTTCATATATCCTTTCTTTCTATTTCTCTCGTCACGTAATTAGGTAATTTTTTTCTCCATTAAACCAATCACCCATAATACTCATTCTTTTTCTTTTTCTTTGGCCAGCATCATACTTACTTATGGCTAGTCATAGACGGTCATTTAAATTTTGATCATCTTCACCTTACTAAACCTGTCACTTCTTCAGAACTTGCATTGCTAACTTCTCTATGTCTTGAAATTGTTCAGTGTTGCATTGCTAACTTCTTTATTTTTTTACTACATAAATTATATTTACAAGTACCAGAGAAATAAAACCACTTGAAAATAACACACATTCTAGAATCATCAACACCTAATCATATTAGTGATATGAATTTACTGCTATACAAAAATTGATTAAATGATTTCACATTAGATGGGCCATATCTGGTACAGGCTTCTGCTTGGGCCCAGACCCATACAGTGCTGCAAGACCCATGTATATCTGTTCTTTTTCTTCTTCTTTTTTATTGTTGGCATTTTTTGGGCAGGCAAAGACCCACATTTGTATTTATTTATTTTCTTCTGGTTTTTAGTTTGTCAAAGTTAGGAAAGGAATGAGTTTTTTTTTTTCCATACACACACTACCAAAGTGTTTGAATCTAAAATCACTCATCTGCAAGTTAATGCTCATTTTAACCGAACTAAACCCTATTAGCCTAATTTTATATTAGTTGGAAAGTGGTAATTTGCTCCATATACCAACCCAAAACCTTTTCTTTTTTTTTTTTAATCAAAATTTTAAAAAAAGAATAATACATCAATTGAATCTCGACCGTCTATGCAACGACGATTAAATAAGTGTCATATCCATGATGGAATGGAGAACCCACTTTGGTCCCCATTATAGGGTGCCAACATATAGAGCATAGAGCCGGCCAAATTTCCATGTCATATTCCTACTAAAAAATTGAGGTGTTTAATTAAGAGTATTTTTGGCATTTGGCCAACCCACCAAATTAACAGGTCCTTTTCTTTTGTGGGGGCATCTTTGTTTGGTCTCTTTGTTGATGGACTTGGCCGATTTAGAGACAAATTAAAAGGGAGCGATCTTAGCCCTACAAAACCCAAATCTCCAAAGTAAATTTCGGGACCATATTCTTATCTATAACAAATCACAAATGCAAGTCGCTTTCACGTCCACATCTCATAACCGAGGAAGCACATACAGACATCTTAATTACCAATTGGATAATAAATCTAATGAAATATTGTATTTGATAAATTTATTATTAAAAAAAATTATTTACTGTAGTGCCCCATAAAACTATGGTCAAATCTCACTTTACCATTTGAAAGTTGAAGTGGCCCACTTTACCCCATTGACCGATGTTTTGCATCTCAATTTACCCTACACTGTCAAGTCAGTCAAAAACTCTGTTAAAAATGTTGACGTGGCATGTATAGGACCCACAAATTTGTTGAATTGGATGCCACGTAGGTGTCATGTGTAAAAAAATAAAGAGAAATATTCTTTTCTTTTAAAAAACTTAACTCAATTATTAATAATAAAAGAAAAATAACCATAAAAATATAGAGAAACAAAAAAAAAATATTAACAGGAAATTTAAAAAACTAACAACACCGTCTTCTCCACCATCGCCACTTAAAAATCTCCTCCTTCACCCCACCCCCTCCCTTCGTACCTAGCCAACCTTTTATTTTTATCTAGTGTATATAAAATCATATCTATAAAATGTGGTCTCTTTGTAATAAGGAATTGCCTTAAAATATTGCCCACGATTATTGTGATTTTGATGATGGTGAGGAGGATACTGGTGTAATAGGCTTGGCTGAGAGGAGAGGGCCTCCATCCTAACGTCTCCCCACCTCAAGACAACCTCTCTATTTCTCTTCAAATCGGACGAGCCCGAAACTCCAGATTCACCGAGGACTCAACCCAATCACCATTCTAGATCCGTCATGGACTGAATCTAACGGCAATACCATATCCAACCCTTAAATACCAAGGCCATGCCACCGTCTTCTTTACCAAGCTTTTTGCCCCTGCAACCCACAACTCATCCTCGCCACAAATGTATTCATTGTTCTTGTTTTTCTTTTTTTTTTTCTTTTGTGCGGTGGGTATGGCTTGTGGTGGGTTTGGTGGTTATGTATGATGGTGGGGTGGTTGTTGCTTGCAGAAGGAGAAGGAAGGATGATGAGGGCTTATTTAGGGATACATAGAGGTTGGGTATGCGTAAACTGGGTCTGGAGGAGGGGATTGGAATTGTTTTTTTGTTTAAAATATT
This sequence comes from Prunus persica, assembly GCF_000346465.2. Taxonomy (NCBI): domain Eukaryota; kingdom Viridiplantae; phylum Streptophyta; class Magnoliopsida; order Rosales; family Rosaceae; genus Prunus; species Prunus persica. The sequence continues at coordinate 10,420,730 of NC_034015.1, forward strand.
ATTATTAATAATTGAGTTAAGTTTTTTAAAAGAAACTCTTTTTTTTTTTTTTTCACATGGCACCTACGTGGCATCCAATTCAACAAACTTGTGGGTCCAATTTGTGCCATTTCCTCATTTTTAACAGAGTTTTTGACTGAATTGATGGTGGGGGGTAAATTGAGATGCAAAACATTGGTTAAGACGGTAAAGTGGGCCACTATAACTTTCAGAGGGTAAAATGGGATTTGACCATAGTTTCAGGGGCACTAATGTAAATAAGCTCTAAAACAACCCTAGCCCCCTCTCCCAAAAAATCCTCCTAGAGTCGTTTTCACTTTGAGGGGGGAGGAAGCCACTATTCTTCTTCCCATCTCTCCTCTCCCCTCTCCCTTCTCCATTCTCCCCTCTTCCTTCTCCCTCCCTCTTCTCTTCCTCCCTCTCTTCTTCTTTCATTTTCAGAGACAAAACGTTTTCCCTATTTATCTTCGTTTTGTTATGATTTCCCTCCAACTATCACAGGCAGTTACGTCTCGACGTCGGATTTCCACCTGCATTTCGATATCAAATCTCATCTTTCTTTTTGTGAGCGTTTTATTTGTATTGTTATGGCTTGGTTTTTTTCAAGCTTTATCTTTTTTTTATTATTCTGAGTTTGCAATCTTAGTTGAGATGCATGTGTAAGAGTTTCCTTGATCATGCGTGATCATTAGTGGAGGCACACCAGATTGTCATAATTTGTTAGACCGCTCCTTTACTATAATGGCCCTTTTGTGACTAGTTTATATTGGCCCTTTATGGATAGTTTGTATTGGCACTTTATGGCTAGTTTGTATTGGTCCTTTGTGACTAGTGACTTTTTTAGCTGAATTATGAATGCAATCCTAGAATTTCTCAACAAAAAAAGAAAGATAAACTATTAATTTAATCAATGTAATTATGCATATTGTATTTTATGCAACCAGTCGGGCCTTGGCAGTAATTCTTTTTTTTTTTCACCAATATTTTCTAACCCCTTTCCCAAATTGTTTTCATTGTTACATGTTTTCTCAACAATTGTTATTAGTTATATATGATAAACTTTCAATTGAAATTTCCATCAATATTAGGGGAGGAATGATTTGGAAGACCTCAATTGTGTTGAGAATTTTTGTCCCACATTGAAAAGTTAGGGATTTAGTATGGGCTTATAAGGAAAAGTTGGAAGTATGTCATGACAAAATTGAGAATCCATTAAATACTAAGCCTCAATAAGTTAAGAATAGATAGTTAGAATTGGATTTTTATACTTAAAAATACCAAAAAGGTAGACAACCAAGTCCTTAAGGTTAGCCCAAGTGAGTTCTAATGGCCAAATGAATTAGGATTATGTTAGGTCTTGATTCCTTCCATTATAACATCAACAACAACAAAATTACTAGACAACCTAATTTTACATTCCACCTTATTGGGTCAATGGTTTGCACCATCTTCAGATCGGTTTTTGTTTCTAAAGAATGTTCAAACCGATAGGTTGATGAGGGGTGGTTTCGCCCGAAACTCAAGCCAATCTACATTGCATTTAGGTTTTTTTTTTTTTTTTTTTTTTTTTGGGAGCACCTTTCTTATTGAGATGGGTGATAATATACTAAACTCAGGATCTTGCTGCTTGAGGGAGCAATTACTCCAAACCACTACACTAGTGGGTCTTTACGCATTTAGGCCTTAAATGTGACCACTTTTGTCAATTTCTGTAACTTACAACTGTCTTCATTAATATAGTCTCAAAACTTAAGGATTAGCTTGAGACAAAAAACAAATTAAGGATGAAAAGTGAAAGAACTACAATAATTTAAGGGGAGAAATCTGTAATATAAATGGGGATGGGGACCCTAAGACCCTGTGAGGTTATGACTCTTATTCATGCTCTAGAAGCTCCTTATTCTTGGGGTCTTTGTTTTAACTGGATTCAAAGGTGGAGAAGGGTAAAACTCGAATCTAAGGTAAAGGTTGTACATAACCTCACAAGATTTCCCAAATGTAAAATCCTCTTAAACCTCACATGCATATGCTTAATTTCATTCCAAGTTAGCTACCAAAAAGAATAGTAGTAGTGATAAAAGAAGAGATAAAATCACAAGTACTTTTTTTTATAGGACATCTTCACTTTGTTTCAAATCTTTTTCCTCCATTTGGATGAAGGAAAATAATTCAGGATTTAGCTAAAAGTCTGGAAATAAAGAGAAGAAATTGATATTTCTATTATTTGGCAACATAAGGACGAAACTTAATAAATGACACATGGAAATTGGGGATCAAGATTATGGAGTTTATTTTCCTCCAAAAGATATGTAATTTCACAATTGCTATTGAGCGGAAATTAGTTTCACAATCGAATTTGTAATTTCTATCATTTACAAAATTCAACATACATAAATTTAAACACTAAAATTATCAATTGCCAAAAATTTAAACGATGGAGATCTAAATTCTGTCATTTTAGAATTTTATGCAGTTTTTAATTCCTTCATCCAAATAGAAATAGTTAATTTGGGAGGTATCTGATAACCAGTCAAGTTTGAATAGAGGAAACGAAGAAGAAAACTAAAAAGGTTCTGGATTTCTTTTTATTGATTCTCTCTATTGATCCCATACAATATTAGCTGACTCAATATTTATAGAGTTTTTGGGTTTTGCAGAATACATGAGCTGTCAAAGACTTAAGCTCTAAGCTAATTAACAAACTCACTTAACTAATTGACAGCTGGCACACCAGCTTCAGACTACTTGGCTAAACTTAATATCTCTAACATCCCCCCTCAAGCTAAGCTGGCGGGCCCAGCTTTAGATTGGAGCATTGTTGCAAAAAGACTGGATTGTGAAGCCCCTTGGTGAGCACATCAGCCACCTGTTCTTGTGTAGGCACATATTGAACATAAACCATGAAGGAAGTTGAGGTTCCACCTCAAAACCAATTGGCAATAGGGGGGAGTAGCCCAACTCCTTATAAGCCCTTGCTAGGTTTCACAACTTTCCAATGTGTGACTATTTACCTTCACATTCTCACACGCCTCCGCACGTGTGGCTAATTTTCAAGCCTAACACGTGAACAACATATTTTGGGTAACGTGGAGCTAGCATATCCAAGAAAGATGCACTGACAAGTTCTAGGCTGCAACTTGTTATCATTATAAGGTCTAAGATATGGAAACACAGCAGACCCAAAAACCCGTAGGGACTGTAACTCAGGTGGTGTCTGAAACAATTTTAGATAAGGGGAACAAAATCCCAACTCCTTATAAGCCCTTGCTAGGTTTCTCAACTTTCCAATGTAGGACTCTTTATCTTCACATTCTCACACGCCCTCGCAAGTGTGGGCAATTTTCAAGCCTAACATGTGGACAACACATTTTGGGTAACGTGGAGCACGTGCAGCCATTGGGCTTTCACACGTGGACAACTAGGCTCTGATATCATGATAACCAGTCACGTATGACTAGAGGAAACGAAGAAGAAAACTAAAAAGGTTCTTGATTTCTTTTTATTGATTCTCTCTATTGATCCCATACAATATTAGCTGACTCAATATTTATAGAGTTTTTGGGTTTTGCAGAATACATAAGCTGTCAAAGACTTAAGCTCTAAGCTAATTAACAAACTCACTTAACTAACTGACAGCTGGCACACCAGCTTCAGACTACTTGGCTAAACTTAATATAACTCTAACAATATCATGGAACTGAGGTATTAAAAACTAGCTACAATCGAAATATCGAGTATCAAAAGCAAAAGATTTGATGTTAGTAATAATGATAGAAATTGTAAATACAAAACTTGAAAATTTTAGGGCTTGTCCAATATAGGTCCCTACAATTTCTATTTCCTAGACATATACCCATCATTCTATAAATCTATGTGTAAAACCCAATTTCAAACTTAAATGACCAGTAGGATATAAGAGGTCGTAGTATTCCTATGTTTTTACATCCTTACCATCAAAATTCATATTTTATTTATAATTTATTCCAAGCATTTCATTAACTGTCATAATTGTAATTAAAACTCCCTATTAATAGCATATCAATCACCTTATTTCTTTTGGTTGCCATTCCCTCTAACATATGGCCCCTTAAAATTGCAAAAAAAAAAAAAAATGTAAATTACATATCCAATAATGTACATATGAAAAATTATAAATATATATGTATAAAAATATAGGCATATTATTTACCAAAAAAAATTAACAAAAATAGGTCAATTACTTTGTAATTGACATTTTCGTATATTTTTCATAAATTAAAAATAGGTACCTAATAATTTATAAAAAATAGGTATGTTGTATAATTGAAATTTATGCACATTTTTTATAAATTAAAAATAGGTACATTATTTAGAAGAAAAAAATAAGTTCATTATACTAGGTAAATTGTTTTACTAGGTATACATTATTGGAGAAAAAAATAGGTACATTATTTAGAGAAAAAAAATAGGTTCATTATACTAGGTAAATTGTTTTACTAGGTACATTATTAGAGATTTAAAAAAAAAGGTACATTATTAGAGAAAAAAAAAAGGTACATTATTTTGGAGAAAAAAAAGGTACATTATTTAGGGAAAAAAAAAGGTACATTATTAGAGAAAACAAATAGGTTCATTATACTAGGTATTGTTTTACTAGGTACATTATTAGAGAAAAAAAAAATAGGTACATTATTTTGAGAGAAAAAATAGGCTCATTTAAACAAAAAAATTATTTTCATAAAATAAACAATAAAAAGATGATCAAATTAATTTTCATAAAACAAGTAATAAAGAAAAAAAAATAGGTACAATATTTGGAGAAAAAATAGGTTCATTAAAAAAATATTTTAAAAACAAAACAATAAATAGATTAATCAAATTATTTTTCAACATAATTAGAATGTACACTATTATTCATAAACTATAATAAAAAAGAATACTTGTTGTATAATTCATAAAACACAACAACAATAATTCCTAAATTTAATATTGAATTTAAATTACTAATACTTTAAATAGATTACTAGTCGTAATTCATAGAAGGAAAACACCATTAATTCAAAAATAAATTACTAATACTTTAATGTGGAATTTAATATTTAATTTCAAATAAGTTTCTAAATTAGTTCCTACATCCATTACAACTATTTGGAGATCTTTTCAAATTCAACGGGTGTCATTAGTTACACCCCCCATAACACATTAACTTATAAACAAGGGTAGTTTTGGAATTCCAAAAATACAATAAATCAGAATTTAAGTTATATTAGGTAAGTTGCTTAGTTGGATCCTAGTCATCGGGTATTGTTTCAAAAAAATGGGTATTTTAAATAGAAAACTAAAGAAAATGGTTGTAGGTGATTTAAAATGAATTTTATGGGTCTAAGCTTAATTTACTAAAAATTTTAATAGGAAATTAAATATTAACCCAAAATTTCAATCATTTATTCGGGAAAGCCCATGGATTTTTTAAAGATCAATTTGGACCCATTTATGGGTTTATTTAAACATTATCAAATTTATAATTTCTATCATTAAAAAAATCAACATCATCACAACCATTAATTCAAATTAGGGTTTAAGGATTTCTCGTATTCTCATTAAAATGGGGTTTTACGTGATGATTTGCTAGGGGTTTGTAAGATATCTATAAATGTTTAATATTGCATTATTATATATTTTTTTTATTAATACCGATCATTCAATCCAATTTCGAACTTGAGACCACTGGTCTGCAAGTCAATGCCATTTTTCACTAGGCTAGACTGCAAACATGATTTAGCTAAATTAGAAGGATATTAGATAAATATGGTTATAATCAATGATCTCCACATAATGTTATATTAATTAGGACTAATTACATATCAAGTATTGTGTCATTATTTAGATCCCCCGGCCAACCCCCTAAAAAAAAGAGTATTATATATTCAGTGGTTTTGTAGGGACATACTATTATTTCATGATGGTCCAAACCTTGTACACACAAAAAAGTGAGACAGGGTAATGGAAAAAGGATTCCATTTTTCAATAAAACATAGTACTAGAAAAATAAACCAAATAAAGTCTCGAGAAAAAGAGAAAATTTAGTTTTAGATAAAGGTAAATTTTGACATTTATATTCTTTACTTCATCTAAAGTTGAGAAAAAATTTCATTTAATTTATAAATTCGAGATAAGTTATGAAAAATAAAACATTGAGATTCATTTTCGTGAAAAATGTTTGCACCATGTTTGACATAAGAAAAATGTTGTATAAGTAAATTATTTTTTAATATATACGTTTCAATTTGTGGAGATATTATAGAATACTACGGTAATACGGTCATGTGGTACATCTTATACATGTGTTATAATATAAGTAGATATTTATAGATACTATTCCCTAAAAGGAGGGAAAATAAATTATATCGTTTATCTAAATTATAACACGTGTACAATAGTACCACGTGATCATATTACCGTAATATTCTATAATTTCTCCAATTTATGAAGGACTTAGACACGTACATAAAGTCCTAGGTCTAGCTCATAGGCTCTTTTTTTTACTTTCATTTTTAGTATTTAATTTTTGTTGACCGAACAAATATAGTAAAAAATAAAAAATTGTTTATCCAACGAGAAAGATTTCCTCCAAAGCACGTGAAGCCGATATGTTTGTACTACGAACTCAAAAAGGCGAATCCCCGCATACTGCCCCCACATGCGACACCCAAATAATTCTGTATTTCGATCCCCTCTACCACGTCAGCACCATGATCATACTTGGACGCAAAGTTGCGGTCCGAATATCACACCCAAATATTTTGACGATTTAATATACTATTCATTTTCTCAATTTCTTTCACTTTGTTGCTTGGTCAAGTGAGGCGGCTCAAAGGAATATTTGTTTTTTTTGTTTCCATGGAACCCTTTCAATGAAAATAATAATTATGAACAAATATTAGGAAAAAAAAAATTCCTTTTGTTAAAAGTCTTGTATGTTATATTGTTGCATTATTGATATGAATTATTAATAAGATAAATATTTTTTATCACGAATTATTGGCCCATTAATAATTTGATAATACGAGAATTTCAATGCGAAGAGTCACCTTAGATTTAGAGGTACATATTCACCCTTATGCCCAAGGTGGTCCTCGCAAATTTTTAACCGGGTTTATAAATGTTAGGCAAATTTTCTTAAGTTTTGGAACTCAATTTTCACTATGTATATATATTTCTTTGTTGGCTGGTTAGGATTAGGTGGTCAATTTAGTTTGATTCAGATGGGATTCTTCTTCTGCCCTAAATGATCCGCGCAAGTAGGAGTACAAGTCACCAAAGAGGTACTAGTGTATCACCAACCAACCAACCCTATCCGAAGTCTTAGTCAGAGGTTGAGCAAATAAATGTTTGAGAAAGCAAATGGAGAGAGTTTCTAGGAGAAGAGAAGTTATTATCCTTGTTTGAATGTAGGTGGAGGGTTATTTATAAGACAAGGAAGGGGAGCAAATATCCCTAATTCCATGTTTTGTAAAAGTCGAGTCATGCCTTTATCATGATGAGGAGGTGTGTGCTTAGGCATGGGATGCTTCATCATGGTGAGAGAGAGATTATCATGATATTATTGGGACATTATCATACAACTATAACCTCAAATTATATTCTTCCCAATATTAAATTCAAATCATTTATAAGGAGGCCCTCATTTTAAGCTAAGTAAGGACACTATGATATTGTCACGCCCCAAATTATATATACTTATTTATTTATTTATAGTTTTAATCTTGTTAACATAATACTAGTGAAACATTCAGCAATGATAAAAACGATTTGATTATATATATAAAAATAAAATAGAGAAGGTGGAAGAAGTATACTTGTTCAGTGTTTCAATTAACCAAAAAAATTCAACTTTTTTATTTATCATTTTCAATTAATATTAAAGATAATTCTAGGTTTTTTTACATTAAAATTTCATTATTGTTTTAGTTAATTTTTTTCAACATACATTAGCAAAACTACACTTGAAAAATAACTCACATATTATTATTCTCAAATTGTAATACCATATACGTTTTCACTGTTTTTATTCCTTGAATTTGTTTTCAAATTAATCTACCAAACAAATTCTCGAATCCTAAATATGTAAATTTGTTTTCTCGTTTTCATTCTCTGAAAATATTCTCAAAAAAGTTACCAAACGGGCCCTTATTTACCAAACATGAGAATGCAATTTCAAATCCATTCTCAAACTCCTAAACCTTGAACCAAACAACCATTTGACTCAAAAAGTTCAATTCGTGAACCGAATGGGCCCTTAGTTCTTATTTTAAAGGAAGGGTAGTTGTTGTGAGGATCTTTTTGCTCCAAAAAATTATTATTGTTCTTTTTGCATTTTTGTTTCATACATTCTTCCATTATAAGAAGAACTTGCATGTCACGGGGATAACATTGTTTTGTTGTCCGTATCCAATCACGCTCCACTATGTGGAATCTTTATCTCGCATAGTGGAACGTAACTGATTGAAAACAACAAAAGAGAGTTATCTCGTGACATACAAGTTTTTCTCCTTCATGACTTCCTTATCTTTCTCATCATCCACTTTCCATCATTTTTTACATAGCTAAGAAAAACACACACACAAAAAGTCAAATGGGCTCATAATTATTTGATTATCTTCATGACAATTTTGTTTTGAAAACATTTTCTATTGAGATATGCGATAATAAACTAAATTCATACACACTACACGAATGCTAAAATTTGAACTCATCAACTTTCCTAGGGAGCAATTGCTCCACACCACTTCATGGCAATTTTAATATTTATCAAAATAAATATATTCTTTATTATTTGATGGGAATTTAATAACTAAACATTTTTTTCTATAAAAGAAGCCACACGGTTTTAAATTTTATTAAAAAATTTTATCATACAAATTTTATTAAGTTTTTAATTTTCTTTTTGGCTTTTTATCACAAATGGTCCCTGAGACTTGTGAAATTATCACCTTTCATCCTTTATGTTTTTTTTGTGACATTAATTGTCTAGGTTAGGTTACTTTTTGTACATTAATTTGGTCCCTACTGTTAACTTTTTTTTTTTTTTGGAGAACATTTTCCTATTGAGAGGGGCGATAGCATACTAAACTCACACACACTACACGGATGCTAGGATTTGAACTTAAGACCTTGCTTGATGAAGTAAAACTACTACACTAGTGGGTCCTTTTATAGTCCATACTGTTAACTTCTATCTAATTTTTTATTAAATTACTTGAGTGGCACATATGTGGACCCCTACACATTAATAAAATGACGACATGTGGATTTAAGTAAAATATTTTAAACTTTAAATAATTAAAATAAAATAAAAAACATGATTGCCCTCTTCCTCTCTCCTCTCTTTCTCCCATCTCTCACCCCTTCTCCCCCACCCAATTTCCACGCAGCACCACCCCCCAACTCAAATTCCATTTCCACGCAGCCCCTTGTCCCTCTATGTCGGTACAATAGCCAGACTATTGGAGAAATAAAACAGAGGGGAGACAAATAAATGTGAAAAATGGAGTAAATTTTAGGGGGCAAAGTGAAATTCAAAATGAGTTTAAGATGGTATATCAAAAAATAAACCTTCCTTTTTATGCGTGTAAGTTTGAAAGAAAATTGAAAACGTAGACCCTTCTAATCTTTATATCAGATTCATATAAACATAATTTAGAGGACTATAATTTATTTTAACTTGTAAATAATTTACTTAAGGGTGAAGAATAATTTTATTAATAGTTAATTTTGTTTTTGCCTTTTCGTTTCTTTATGTTTTGTGTGTCGTTGGTGCTCCATGCTTTTTTGCCACCAAGGTGCTTCCATGCCTTTTTCCTTCCCCCTTGTGATTTGACTAAACAATTAACCAAAATTGACTCGTGCCTTAAGTCCGCTCCCGTACGCTCGCAACCAGCGCTCCGAACCTCCCTAATTGGCGGACGCCAGTTCTCATTTCATTCTAGTTTAATCCACTTCGCTCCCGCGCGTGCGTCCTCACCGGCTACTCCGGTCACCTTAATCCCCTTTAAAACTCACCTAACCGGTAACCCCTCCAACCTTTCCACCTTCCAAACCGGTTTCCAAGGACTTATAAAATTCGTGTAAGAATTCATTAAGAGTCTCTATTCTCTGCTTCCAGAACCACTGTCCTGGATTACGTGTCAGAAATCTAATGGTTATTGAGTGGACAGCTACCCATTTGGATAAGGCCATGTCATGTTCTGCACGGTTTTTGCGTATGACTTGATGCACGGGATTTTCTGGAGAGACAATTTAAGTTTCATGTAGGGTGAATTTAGGTTGAATTTCTATGACATTTGACCGAAAGACAAAGGTTAAATTATTACAACAGAGCTTCGGCTCCTGTATTTATATTCCATTTTACCCACGTAACATCATCTAATCAGGGTCCGCCACGTAGAGATTCGTGAGAACCCAAGTTTCCGAGAATATCCCTATCTTTTCCTAAAATGGTGGACATGTCCAGAGTGGCCTGACGTGGCGCGATATAAGTGGAAATTAAAGAAATTGCATTCAAACAGTGACTCTCTCAGTGCGCTTTGGCTTTCTTTAATTTTCTTTTGCTGGTATTGGATAGGCGATTTTATCAAAGCCCAAAAAAAGAAATAAAGAAATAAAGAAGAACACAGAATTCTTTAATTTTTTATTTAATTTTTTTAAAAAATACTTTTTAAATTTTTATTTCCATGAGAGAGATGGAAGAAGAGAAACAAAGCTCGCTTTAATATTTTCTTTCATTCTCTCTCTTGTGCTCAGAAAGCGGAGGAGGAAATTTTCTCGGAGTCCAAACAGTTTCTTGAGAAGTAACCAGAAGCAGCTCTAGATCTGCGTCACTGTCACAGAGCCTCAATGGTGCTTTCCTTGCTTTCTTAGCTGGAAGATTTGGTAAGATTCGCTTCGATCACAAAGCTTACCTTATACACCGCCTATATACACAAATACATACAGACATATATGTATATATACTCACTCTGAGACTGTCTTAAGACTTGGGCTTGCTCTCTTTCTGTACTGTCTTCTGCTCTTGATCTTGGAAATGGCGAGATTTCTCTCTATCTCCCTGGATGTTGTGTACGTATGCTTTTGATGTTCGACTGCGATTACTTGTTATTTGAAGCTATCAGTTTAAGGAAATGAGAAGTTCTCATAAATTTATTTTTTCTCTCTCTCAAGTTTAGATTTTTTGGGAAAATTAGTTTTGAATGGATTTCAAGAAGATCATTACTGCGATTGTTGCTGATTTGATCCTCAGGATCTGATTATGAATTTTATTTTGATTTTATTTTCGTTGTGTTGTTTTCATTTGGGAATGATATAGTACAGTCTTTTTGAGTTTGACTTTGGTTTTTGTGCTCACAGATCTATTTGAAGTTTTCTTAACCTCTGTGTAATTGTTGGGAAATAAGTGGGGGTGATAATGAAATTGCAAAGGATGCAATTTGTCTTCAGGTTTTTTGTGGGCTTTTCATTTCCTCTCAAAGATATTATTCAATAACAAAACGTTATTATACAAAGCGTTGTTGAATGTTATTGTTTCTGATAAAATAACCCGGATTTATGAATCTTAATTTCTTTTTTGTTTTCAAATATTTTCTCCGTATCCAACCAGAGATTAATTTCTTGAATTTTCTTCTTCATTTTCTGTTATTTGTAATTATGTGTGTCTTGCTTGATTGCCATAAATTTTACAATCTATGATGTCTCTCATATTCAACTCTTTTTTTTTTTTTTGGTTCTGTTTGCTTTCTTGGAGACTGTGTATGTAGGAAAGTGAAAGTCCTTAAGAGAGGGAACCATTATCACGCACTTTTTTCCATTAGCTCTTGCTTTTGACGAAAACCAAACTTAGCATGGGCTAATCTAATTCTTAGATTATTTAGTTCCCTTATGACATTTTTACTTGTGTCTGATAAATCCACTCAACTTGTTTTTCTTCTTCCAAAATATGTTATTTGTTCGTCTCTTTTTCTAAATCAAAATTTGTAAGTGGGTGTTGTCTCTGAAGAGGCATATGTGGAACTCATTATTGTTTGGATTATTCTAGTATGGTTTTGGTGAGGACCTTTAGTGCTTATATATGAATGTGTAAATATGACTTTGATGGTTACTCATAGTTTAATTCTGTGATTGTTATTTTCAGCTGGCCTCCCAGCAAATGAAAGAATGTGCTAGGGATCAGAGCGGCTAAAACCCACTTCCTCTCCAGAAGCATCTCATATCTCTGTTGACGAAAATAGACCCCAACACAGCCATGAATAATCACTTGACAGTTGAAACTGAAGATACTTTTGCCAGCTTACTTGAGCTTGCTGCGAACAATGACATTGAGAGCTTCAAAAGATCGATTGAACGGGACCCTTCTGCCATTGATGAGATTGGTTTATGGTATTGTCGTCAGAAGGGCTCAAAGCAGATGGTTAATGAGCAGAGAACCCCTTTAATGGTTGCCGCTATATATGGCAGCATTGATGTGATAAAGCTCATTCTTTCTCTCTCTGATGCTGATGTAAATCGCGCCTGTGGGCTTGATAGGAGCACTGCTCTTCACTGTGCTGCCTCAGGTGGGGCTGAGAATGCTGTGGATGTTGTGAGGCTGCTTTTAGCGGCTGGTGCTGATCCCAATTTGGTTGATGCTAATGGTCATCGTCCTGTTGAAGTTATAGTTGTTCCTCCTAGGCTACAGAATGTGAGATTAGCTCTAGAAGAACTCCTTATGATTAATGGTTCTGCTGGTGAACAGATTCTAACGGTCTCAACAAGAACCCTACATTCAAGTTCTCCTCCTCTTTCAGCTTCCCCAGAAAATGGGTCTCCATCTGCTTTAGATTTCACTTGTTCTCCAACGAAGTCGAAGTTCTACAATCTTCCTGTCTCTTCTGCGTCAGAGAAGAAGGAATATCCTGTTGACCCTTCTCTCCCAGACATCAAGAACAGCATTTATTCAACTGATGAGTTTCGGATGTATTCATTCAAGGTGAGGCCTTGTTCACGTGCGTACTCCCATGATTGGACTGAGTGCCCTTTTGTCCATCCAGGGGAAAATGCACGCAGAAGGGATCCTAGGAAGTTTCATTATAGCTGTGTTCCTTGCCCTGATTTCCGGAAGGGGGCTTGTAGACGTGGAGATATGTGTGAATATGCTCATGGGGTTTTTGAGTGCTGGCTACACCCAGCTCAGTATCGAACCCGACTTTGCAAAGATGGTACAAGTTGTGCAAGGAGGGTCTGCTTTTTTGCCCACACTGCAGAGGAACTCAGGCCATTATATGTCTCTACTGGTTCTGCTGTTCCCTCTCCTCGCTCGAGCACTTCTGGTGCTTCAGCCATGGATTTTGCTGCTGCAATGAGCCTCTTGCCTGGTTCCCCATCATCAGTCAATGTCATGTCTCCTTCACCATTTACTCCACCCATGTCCCCATCTGCCAATGGCATGTCACACTCATCTCTAGCTTGGCCCCAACCTAATGTCCCAGCTTTGCATCTCCCAGGCAGCAATCTTCAGTCTAGTCGCTTGAGATCTTCCCTCTGTGCAAGAGATATGCCAGCCAATGATTATGATATAATGCCAGAGTTCGATATGCAGCAACAACAGCTCCTAAATGAGTTTTCTTGCCTCTCCCAACCATCCATGAGTTCTAATTCACTTAACCGTTCTGGCCGGTTGAAAACCCTAACCCCCTCAAATCTTGACGATCTCTTCTCTGCTGAGAGCTTATCACCCCGGTACTCTGATCAATCATTGCAGTCAGGTGTTTTCTCTCCAACTCACAAATCAGCTGTTCTTAATCAATTTCAGCAGCAGCAGAGCATGCTTTCACCAATTCATACAAACTTTTCCCCCAAGAGTGTTGATCACCCGCTATTGCAGGCCTCTTACGGGGTCCCATCCTCTGGGAGGATGTCTCCACGCAATGTGGAACCAATCTCACCGATGGGCTCTCGGGTTTCCATGCTAGCTCAACGGGAGAAGCAACAACAGTTTCGTAGCCTTAGTTCACGGGAACTCGGCTCCAACTCAGCTTCCAATGTTGGTTCCCCTGTAAATTGTTGGTCAAAATGGGGATCCTCCAATGGAAAACCAGATTGGGCAGTTACTACAGATGAATTGGGTAAGCTCCGCAGATCATCTTCTTTTGAGCTTCTGCACAATGGAGAGGAGCCAGATCTATCATGGGTTCAGTCACTTGTTAAAGAATCTCCTACCGAAATCAAAGAAAAGCTAACACCGATCTCGGGTGTTACAGCCACTGGATCTTCCAGTGAGGGTTCAAATGCAAACTCCCAAAGGGAATCGGTTGATCATGCTGTTTTGGGAGCATGGATTGACCAAATGCATCTGGATCTTGTGGCTCAGCAGAACTGAAACAATGTTCAGTTAGTCCCAAGGTAGTTAACAGGAAGGTTTTGGTAAATAACATAATGGCTTTTTTTCCAGATTTTGTTGGTGGGTGGTGTTGAAGGTAGCAGAAACATGGATGAAAGCAATTGCAGAAAGTCACTTGAAGAAAATTCATTTCACCATTCATTGTTACAGAAGTTAGAAAGAGTAAGCATACCTCTGGGTTATACTCAAAAAGATGGAACCCAGTCTAGGTGTCATTTTGCTTCCAAATATTTTCAAATTTTAGGTTTATATGATCATCATTTTTTCTTCTATGATGAGCAACATGTTCTATGAATATGGAACTCAAAATCCTATGGCTGTTTCCTGTTCCTTTTATTCATTATCAACTTCAGTACAAATTAGGGTGGGGTGGTCATTCTATTATCTTCTTAAAGATTTCTTCATAATATGGGCCTGGACCTCTGGTCCATTTTTGGGGATTGGAAAGGTTGTTGCTTCTGATGTGTTCTAATGTAATTTTACAATATGGTAACTGCTAGTGCCAGTTACTAAGGGATAAAGAGGAAGATGGAGAAATTATGAAACCTTCCGTAATGTAACATTCAATTTTACTGCTATTGGTATTCTAATACTTATATTTTCATTTTTTTGTCACATCGTATCGTTCTTTTATCGTTTGTTCTGTTATGTTAATTTTATTCTGTTTCTCTCCTATTGGTATTGGTTTTGCTTTTAGTGGCTTATTAGGATAGCATTAACTTGAGAAGGTAGGTGGGGTTTGGTGGATTCCAAATCATGGTGGTGGGATTTGAGATTGTGTGGGATGTGGATGGCGAAAAAGAAAAAGATATTGGATATGGATTCTCTCAATCCTTGTCGAATTTTATCAGGTGCCGTGTTAAATTGTTTATGCCTCTTGTTATAGGAGTTGCATTGTTCGTGTGAGTAAATTTTCCTTTAGCCTGGTATAGTGTGAGGAATGAGTATCAAACATTTGCTATTCTGTTGCTCTTTTCTTTTTCTCTTTTGCTGAAATTAGCGAACGTTAGAGGCATGTCATGGTCAGTCTCATACGTGAGTCCGGGTGTTTCCTGACCATTGATGCATTATGGCGTTCCCAATGCGTTGACGGTCAGATTTATCTCGCGGGCTATTTTTTATGCCAAGAAAAACAATGTGATTGCCACTTGGAACCAGTTTTTTACCTGTTGCTTGTATTGGCATTTTCTACTAGGTTTTTGGTGCTGTCATCGTATACTCCGTTGAAACTGAAAGATCCATATTATATGATGTTGATGTTTAGATATTATTTATCTATACGAAGCTGACTACACATTACATTCCTTTATATCAGGTCTTTTTTCTGTTAACTATCAGGTATTCTCTATAAAGGAGAAGAAAAATGGTTACCAAACAAAAACAAAAAAAGAAAAGAAAAGAAAAAGGGTGACCAAACAAATAAAAGAAAAGAAAAATTAGGATGCAAGTTTGGTGGAATTTTGCTCATCTTTGTGCTCTTTTTCTCCACTAGAAATGAAGTAAATGGCTCCTGGCTACAAAGTTGAGCCAGAAACTAATTAAAAAACAAGAAAAAGAAACAGTTGAAAGAGACTTTGGAGGAAAATGTTGGAAATATTACATCCACTTTCGGTGCGTGGATTGATTGGGACATTTCCTGGTTTTTGTTGTTGAGGTTTTTAGTAGCCAAGCGCCATGCAAAGCTGTTGTGTACTTTTTTAATGGTGTGTATGCAATGTAGTCAAACAAAAACAAAGTGGGTGAGCTTTGATTATTAATTTTTCAATACAAGCGATAGTGTAAGTTGCTTTAAATTAATCTAATCTAGAAAGAGAGGGATTCGAACTTGAGTGTAAGGGGGTGAATCAACTGACATAACACATGTATGCGAAAAAGGATGAACCCTCTACCCTATAATTATATCATAAATGGAGGAGTTTTTTCTTGTTATGTCGTCAATTACTAATTTAATACAAAAATCAATTGAAACTATGTCTTAATAGTTGATTCCGATTGGTGTTTGGAAGAAGTACATACACCGAATGTTGTATGTTGGGACAATATACTCGTCTATAATTTAGGCTTAAATATCAAAATGGCTATTTGGTCAATTTAATTTTCATATTTTTAATTTGATCGATTTGATCTTTTGTGTTTTACTCTGTCAACAAATTTTGTCAATTATGTTAAATTATTATTAAAAATTTATTAAAGTCTAACAAATTAATTAAAAATTTAATTGTTTATAAAAAAAGAAGAAGTACTAATTTCAGTTTACAAATAAGAAAACTGAAATTAGTAATTTGAGCAAGGATCAAAACTGGAGGAATGCCCTAAAAAAGCCAGGCAGGTTATCATTGTTTTATTTCTCTTCAAAGTTGAGAGCTCCAATTGTCCATTTTCACGTTCAGAGGCAAAGAACTGCACCCTCTAGCTCAAACCAGGAAAAGTACTTCTTCAAAGTCGTTCCTCTGCTCGTCTACAAAAACATATAAAAAATCCAGCCTAATCGAAGCAGCATAGCTCTAACTGACTGTGAGTGCAAGCTGTTCATCTCTGCCCGGTATTCTGCTGTAGGCAAGGATTTGGCCTTGCATGTCAGTTTCCAGTGCTCGTTTCACAAATCTTCCTTCACAAAAGTTGTTCCTCAGGTCGAGAACTCTAACATATTCAAAACTCATCGCAATTGGACTTCTGTAAACATCCGAAATCGTGTCCAAGGTGAGACTGGTCATCTTTTCTTGCATTATGCTCTAGAGTACCGATATTCACTCTTTCATGTCGATTCCTTGCTCAGATGACAAGGCTTCCTTCATAAGAGTTGCTCAGAGTTGTGCTCTCTGCAACATATCCAAATATCGTGGCCATCCAGCCACTGTACCTCTCTCGGCAGTGGTATAACCAAAACAACCTCTTCCTTGTTTTCAGGTGTTGAATTGGTTGTTTGTTCTCTTTGGGAGCTTAGCTGAGGATTGAGATAAGGTTTTGAGATGATTTTATTGGATTTTTCAGTTTGATAAAAAGTTAATTTGAGCTTTATTGAGGAATACATAAGATAGGTTGTCTAATAAATTGGATTAGAGGTTAAGTTTGGAAAATGAAATTCTGGATTTTTGGGCTAGGAACTCACTGGATTTTGGGCTATTTTCAGCCCATGGGAAGTAATTAAAGATTTTGGGCCAATTGGCTTGGGCTCAGGACATTGGCAAAAATAATGAGACTGACGACTCACTTATGTTTCTCAAAGCAACTGAGAATAATTGCCGAATGATTGTGAGAATCTTGGACTCCTATTGCACGGCCTCAGGTCAGCTTGTTAATTTTGAGAAATCAAATATGTTCTTCAGCCCAAACACACCTTTGGAGGTGAAAGATAGGTTGAAGGATAATCTAAATGTCACCATATCTGAGGATCCGGGCAAGTATCTTGGGCTTCCAACCTTATGGGGCAGATCGAAAAAGACGGCTTTGGCTTTCGTAAAGGATAAAATTCTGGGGAAAATCCAGGGATGGAAGCATGGCTGACTTTCTCAAGCTGGCAGAGAGGTCCTGATTAAGTCTGTTGCCCAGGCCGTCCCGTCTTACCCTATGTCTGTTTTCCTCTTCCCGAATAGTTTCTGTCAGGAGATTGATAGTATTTTGGCAAATTTCTGGTGGGGTCAATCTCAGCAATCAAATAAAATTCATTGGATTAGTTGGAAGAACCTTGGCATGCCTAAGAATGAAGGGGGAATGGGCTTCCGCAACCTGAAGGATTTTAATGTTGCTTTGTTGGCAAAACAAGGGTGGAGGATGGTGATGGAGCCTCAGGCTTTTTGGGCTCAACTGCTAAAAAGTAAATATTTCCCAAATGGTGATTTTCTCCGAGCCGGGAAGGGGGCTAAGTCGTCTTGGGCTTGGTCTAGCTTGCTGGTGGGCAGGAATATAATCATGAGAGGTGCTAGGTGGCAGGTTCTTGATGGTAGCCATGTTAAAATTTGGACTGATAAGTGGATCCCTGGGTGTTCGGAGCATGCTCTGCAATTAAGCCATCACAGCCAGGTGGATTTGGAGGCAAAGGTTGAGACTATTATTGACCGTCAATCTCGTGAATGGAACTTGGAAGCTATTGGTGGTATGTTTTCACCAAATGACGCAAAAATTATCAGAGCCATGCCGTTGGGGGATGGCTGGGAGAAGGACAGGCTTATATGGCCTCTAAACCAGATGGGTAGTTACACGTCAAATCTGGCTATAACATGATACACATGGCTCACCTCGATACTCCGGTCGGACCTTCTAGCTCAAGAGTTTTAGATAAGGCTCTATGGAAGCTGGTTTGGGGCTCTCAGATGGTCCCAAAGTTAATGAATTTTTGGTGGCGCATGGTTAGGGGCTGCCTGCCAACAAGGGACGCTTTGTTCAGGAGACACCTTGGCACCTCCCCGTTATGCCCTATTTGTGGGGAGTTTCCGGAGTCTGTTGAGCACCTTTTCCTCCTCTGTAATTGGGTCCAGCTTGTATGGTTTGGAGGTCCTTTGAACTACAAGATAAACAGGCAGAGTATTACTTCTATGAGTGAATGGATGATGCAAGTTTTGAAGATTTCGCAGAGTTTGGGATATGATAGGAAGTGGCTAATTTCCCAAATTGTTTACACTTGCTGGAGTATTTGGAAGAGCCGTTGCTCTGCAGTTTTTGATGATATTAGTGTGTGCCCTCACCGTACCTTGCTGGTGGCCAAAAATTTGATCAATGATTTCAATCTTGTGCGGTGTCCTCCTGGGGATGCGATTTTGGAGGAGGATACTGATGATGGCCAAAGGGTGGTTAGATGGTTCCCCCCTCCCATTTCTGTTTACAAAATAAATATTGATGCAGCTTGGGTTAGTAGTACTCTGCAAGCTGGTCTGGGAGTTGTAGTGAGAAATTATGCCAGCAACTTTATGGGTGGTTGCTGCGTTTCTAGACTTGCTTCTTCCGCAATCGAGGCTGAAGCCCATGCAGCTTTAAAGGGGGTCAAGCTGGCTGCTGAAATGGGGTTTCCAAACGTGGTCTTTGAATCTGACTCAAAGGAACTTGTTTAATCAATTAAAGGAAATATTTTGAAAGGTAGGTGGATGATTTATCCTATCCTATCAGCTATTCGGCGACTTTGTAGCAGTTTTTTTTCTTGCTCTTGGCACTGGGTCCCTCGAGGGGCAAACCGAGCAGCGGATGCTGCAGCTCAGCGAGCTAGGCGGAGGATGTGCGATGAAGTTTGGGCTTCTAGCCCCCCATCCTCTCTGGTTTTTGTGTTGCAAGCTGATGGACTTCCTTGCCCCCCGCGGTGCTAGGGAGTTTTGTGCTGGAGGCGGACGGGCTCCCCTTTTGGAGGCGTCATAGTTACTGGTCTCTAGCTTTGTTTCTTCTAACTGTTGTGTTTTTGCTGTTGCTGCTGTTGTTTCCTTTTTTTTTTTTTTTTTTTTTCTGGTTCTCTCCTTGTTGTCTGTCTTTCGTTTTTGAATGAAAGCTTCTATTGACCCAAAAAAAGAGAGGTTAATTTAGTGACTCTGACAGAAGTCAAGGTGGTAGCATTCCTAGTTCTGATCGATCTGGCACATTGTTTACTATGTTTTCTATTTTCTTTACCTCTTAGCTTTGTATTAGAGATATAATAAAGTCCTCGTTTTTCTCGAGGCATAGAAAAGAATCTATATTGAATAAGTTCCCCATTCAATACATAATTGTTTGATCAAAAGTCAAGTTTTTTGATGCATAAATTATTTAAATTCATTCAAGTCTATTAGGATTTTGCACCATTAATAGTGCCACGTTAGTAATTTAACACAATCTTTGGCCTATTTATGAGGCTGTGAGATTTAAGGTTGTAGGGGATTTTTTCGTTCCGGCAGCTATTGCGGGCCTGGGCTGCTGTAAAGAGCTAAATGTGTGAAAATCACCCTTGGGTCTAAGTTCAAGAATCAGACCCCAAGAATGCTTCGAAATGGTAGCTGAGCCTTATGAAGCACCTTGGTTACCTTTACCAGCAAAACTAACAGTCGCTTACAGATAAATTCTTAGCTTGGCCTTAGAGGCTTGTGTCATGGAAGCAAAGTTGTCATGAGTTTAGCCTTAATGGGAGAGAGCTGTGCGTTTCTATGAAAAACAGAGGTTCTAAGGAAAGGGAGGAAAGGATTATCAGAGGGTTTGGCTGAGAAGAGGGGTGAGACTAGGAGAGAGCAATGAGCTAATTTTTCCTAAAGTATTGGGCTTTTTTCTCTCATATATGCTTACCCATATATTTGGGCTCAAGAAATGGGTTTGAATTTTGGGGCTCCCAAGTAGCCCAAAACTTCCATTTCTCGCCTCATCAATGGGTCTCATGAAAGCTCGTTACCATCCATACCACAACCCACTCAGCAAGCCCCGGGCATTTGCGTGCCTTAGGCCTACTTAAGCTTGTAGCGTAGCTAGGTGTAATAATAATGATTTTATCTTGGCATTGCATGTCGCTTGGTGTGCTTGAATTTTGTCGCCTTTAAAAGGGGATATGATGCTTCACAGGGTAATTAGCATGGGCTCGTAGAGTCAGTGTATTTTATAAGCTTATCTCAATTCCTAGTATGATAGATTATTTATTTGACATGGCACGTGGATTGCGGCTCATGTATGACAAACTTTCGTGAGCTCCAAATCGGGTCTTTTCTTAATGAGGTGTAGCACTGGGCTATAAATTTATTTGGGCCCAACTCTGAATTTTTTGGGCCTCAACAGAGATAAACAAAAGTACAAATATTACATAGAAGATTCTATAGGGATCTTAGAGCACTTGCACCCATTTACCATGACAAAGGGTAAAAGCAAGGCAATGGCTGTTACTATTCAAGTGAATAGTGGCAGTTCTTGCAAAAGGCTTGTGGTGTTTCTACTCATTGCCATGGCAACTCAAGAGCAACCATTATTCATGTGAGATATAAAGAGAGGAATTTGTATAGAGTTTTGGTGTAAGAAGTGAAGAATATGACTAAGTATTTATTAAAAAAAAATCTGAAATTTTAAGTATTTTTTTGGTTACTGACGTCAGCAAACCCAGGCTGTTCTTGCCTTCCGGCCTGCCCAGGCTTGTGGAGCCCACCAGCTGCCCAGGCTGCTGAAGCTAGCTGGAACATCAACCTGGGGCTTGGGCCCCCTCCTGCCCGGGCCAAGGCTGCTCGCTGGAATTGCTCTTATAACCGTACAAGTCAAACTTAAAACTATGTAATACTTGAAAAGAGAAGTTACAAAACCAAATGGAAATATTTGTAAAAACATATCCCTTCTTGGCAAGAGTGTAGACTGCTACCGATTGAGGAAGAATTGAGAAGAAGAAGAAGGATCGAGAAATCAATGAGAGAAAATGAGAATAGTATCTTAGATTTCTTTTCCAATTCATGAATATTACAGTACCAGTACCAAGATACCTTTATACTTTGGGCTTTGCTTAGTAATTAAGCTAGCTCTTCCAAACTAACTGAAAGATACACGTGACTATTACAACAACTGATACAAACTAACACCCATGATTAATGCAACAGTCTTGACACATCAGCAGCCTTGCCCTGTCAGCTATTAGCCAAACATTCCCCATCAAGCTTAGTCTGGATTTCCTAGTTTGAGATTGGTACAGTGCTTTGAGAACACAGGAGCATGAAGGTAAATACATCTGCAACCTGTTCATCTGTTGGAATATATTGCACTAAGATATCTTTGTGTTGAACCCATTCCCTCACAAAATGGAAATCAATAACGAGGACCTTAATACGGGAGTAGTAGACTGGATTAGAACAGAGGGCTAAAGCAGACATGTTGTCACGATGAATCATTGGAGGCTTAGGAAGAAATTCATGAAGATCTGCAAGCACTTGTCTTATCCAGGCAACATCAGCAGAAGTGTTAGCAAGAGCCCAATCCTCTGCTTCTATAGAACTATGAGAAACGGATCCTTATTTCCGTGATTGCCAAGATACTGGATTAGGACCAATAAATACTACATAAGGCCATCTCCAGCGTTGGGCATTAAGCCAAATATAGCCATAAAATAATGCAAAACCCATCTCCAGTTATGGGCTTAAATTATTTTTTTTTTGCCAAATTTGGAGGACTAGGCCAAATGTAGCCCAACTTTGGCCAATGCCAAATTTTTTTGTGGGCCCAACATATGTGTTTTCCAAGAGGAGCAAGTATCACGCGTGAGCAAGAGCAAGAAACATCTTGTGCAACTGCAGATCCAACAACCAATATTAAAGATGCGTTGACATCATTGATGACATCTGCTAGCCGTTAGGTTTTTATTTTTATTTTTAATAACCTTTTTTAAATGTTTTTAAATTCATTTAAAAATATATATAAATATAATTGGTTTTTGAATAATGGAAATATCCAAGAATATCCAGTAAACTCATTAATAAAGGTCACTACCTATCTGTATCCATCATAGGATTTACACGGAGAGGGTCCTCAAAGATCACTACGGATTCTTTGAAATGGCACTAAAGACTTAACATGAGTAGATGGAAAGGGTAAGGTGTGCATTTTACCACTTAAACAGTAAGGGCAAATATGCTGATGAGCATCTACAAGAACTGGTAATTGAGAGGTTTTAAGCATAGTCTGAACTACCTCATTAGTAGGATGCCCTAACCTATTATGCCACATAGATGATTTGATTTGTTGGCCCACATAAGCTGTAGCTGGAGAAAAAGAACCTTCAGCTAGAGAAGAAGAATTGACTGGAGAAACTGCACTAGGTATAGGATATATGCCTTTATTGCTCCTGCCCCTGAGAAGAACTTGGTTTGTTGCTTTGTCTTGTATACAGAAACCAAACTGATAAAAAATGACAGAACAATTATTATCCTGACATAGCTGATTAACAGACATAAGTTTGGCAGTAAGTTGTGGAACATGAAAAACATTGTGCAGATGTAGTTTAGAAGTGCCACTAGAGAGATTGGTGTGGCCAATGTGAGCAATCTGCAAACCTGCCCCATTGCCAATAATAACTTGATCTGCAGAAAGTACATGGAGTTACAGAATCCAATTGATCAACAGTGGGCACCATGTGATGATTGGCACCACTATCAGCTATCCAGAATGTTTTAAGAGAAAATGAGGTTTGAGTTGTCATTGCAGTGAGAGATTTAGGAGGAGAGGAACCTTGGTACACCTAGTTTGAGCGATGAAAGCAATCCAAAGCACCATGGCCACGTTTCCCACAGATTTGACACTCCATAACAGATGATGAGGCTGAGTGTTAAGGAGAAACATTCCTATAGTAGCAGTTGACAGCAGTATATCCACACTTGTTGCAAATTTGGCATTCTGGCATAACACTAGTCTTTGGAAAACACCATGAGACGGTCTGGAGCCTTGAAAACCTCCACGAGGAGGAAAAGACCGATTACCAGAAAACCATCATCTGCCGAAAGAATTAGACATAGAACTAGAGGGCTGAGCATTGGCATGAAGACCAAAAGGAGATATAGGAACAGTTGAGGGAGTTGGAAGGATATCAGCGCCCGGATTGAGAGAGCAGAAGAAGTATGACCAATCATGGCCACTGTGGGAACCTAATTAAATCAAAACGCTAGGTCAAATAATTCCTTCCATTTGGGGATTATTTGACATAATTGAGAATTATTCAATTTAATTGGGGATTACCCAATTAAATAGAATATTACCTAATAGGGTCGAGAATTAATTTTATTCCTACTCCAATTTCCAATTAAATGAGGAGTTACCTATTTAAGTTAGGAATTGATTTGATACCTACTCCAATTAGGGATTTGATTTACCCTAATTAATCAAATCCCTAATTAATCAAATCAATTCCAAATCGGGGAGGAATAATTCCTTTCCATCTACGGAATTATTCCTCTGAAACCCTAGCCTCCGAGACCACTATAAAAGGATGGCCACACACAAAGGTTAAGGTACGCCTAAATTCCTACTGAAACTCTGCATAAATTATTTCTCAAAAACCCTAGCCACCTCCTCTCTTTCTCTCTCTCACATAAGGCTCCGGCCACCACACACGGCTCCGGCCACTCGATTTTTCTTGAATTATCCTACATAACTTAGGCATCGGAGGGCCTTTGGCCAACACCCTCCGGGTGTGGTCCTTTTACTCCGATCTGTTTTGCAGGGAGAAAGAGAGGCGGAGAAAACGAAGGAATCTTGGACGAATATTCTCGTGGGAAAATTTGCTCCCACAGCCACCATAGGAGTATGAAAAGCTGAAAGGCGCGATTGCACAGATTTTTCAGCAGCTAAAAGATGAGTGCTAAACTCTTTGAACGAAATGGAAGTATTTCGAGCAACGAGAACTGTCTTGATCATATTTTTAGCCGTCTATAACTGTCTTGCTAGGTTTCTTAACTTTCTAATGTGAGACTTTTTACCTTTACATTCTCACACACCCCCACACGTGTATTGAATTTTCAAGCCTAACACGTGGACAACACATATTGGGTAACGTTGAGCATGTGTGGCCATTGGGCTTTCACATATGGGCTAACCTGCTCTGATACCATGAAGGAAGTTGAGGTTCCATCCCAAAAGCAATTGGCAATGGGGGGGAGTAGCCCAACTCCTTATAAGCCCTTGATACCATGAAGGAAGTTGAGGTTCCACCCCAAAACCAATTGGCAATGAGGGGAGTAGCTCAACTCCTTATAAGCCCTTGTTAGGTTTCTCAATTTTCCAATGTAGGACTTTTTACCTTCACATTCTCACACGCCTCCACACGTGTGGCGAATTTTCAAGTCTAACACGTGGACAACATATATTAGGTGACGTTGAGCACGTGTGGCCGTTGGGCTTTCACACGTGGGCTAACCCGCTTTGATACCATGAAGGAAGTTGAGGTTCCGCCCCAAAACCAATTGGCAATGGGGGGAGTAGCCCAACTCCTTATAAATCTAGGCTAGGTCCCTTAACATTTCAATGTGGGACAAACACTCTCAACAAACCATTCCTAGCAATCCTTCAATTTTGAGAGACGAAGCTGCCATTGATGCAAAAAAATAGAATGTCAAAGAAACCTTAGAAGATGAATTTGTCTAACAATCACAGAAGAAAGATGAGAGTTTTGGAATCGAAGAAGAAGACGTGAAATTGAGAAAGAAATTGAGCGTGAAATCGAAGAAATTGATTCAACAAACAGGAAAGGAATTGAGCATGAAATTGACGTGAAATTGAAGAAGGGGAAAGAAAGAGAACATGAAATCAGAGCTGAACACAGAGGAAGCACATCAGGATCAAAGTGTACAAGCCACTATAGAAGCCTGTAGATTGAGCTAGGTTTTGGTGAGCCCATAACCCACATGTCCCAGGATTGAAACTTGCTCTGATACCATGCTAACGATTGAGGAAGAAATGAGAAGAAGAAGAATCGAGAAATCAGAGAGAGAAAATGAGAATAGTATCTGAGATTTCTTTTCCAATTCATGAATATTACAGTAACAAGAGACCTTTATACTTTGGGCTTTGCTTAGTAATTAAGCTAGTTCTTCCAAACTAATTGAAAGATACACGTGACCATTACAACAGCTAAATACAAACTAACACCCATGATTAACGCAAGAGTCTTGACACATCAGCAGCCTTGCCCTGTCAGCTATTAGCCAAAAAATCGTAAAAATTGCCAAAAAATCTTCAATATCCAGATATTGTAAAGGAAGCCTGGAAGCATGTAAAAGTGCCCATTTTAAAACCAATGCTTCTGCCAGAAAAACAGATGCATGATTATAATGACAAGAGCTTCTTCATTTGTGTCACAGATGATGCTCCAAATAATCCGAAGTCCTTCCCTTCCTCTCTTCACTTCTCTGGTGCTCCTTGTTGTCCTTGCTATATACTGGAAGAGATTTAGAAGCCATACTTGTCCAATTGATCTTAGGTTGCCTCCAGAGCCATGGAAGCTACATCTGATTGGAAGCTTGCACCAGTTGGCTGGCTCTTTACAACATCATTGCCTGACAGACTTGGCCAAGAAGTATGGGCCTATCATGCACCTCAAACTGTGACAAGTATCAACCACATAGTCATTTCATCACCACAGTTAGCTGAAGAGGTGTTGAAGATAAACAAGGCCGCTTTCTCCGAACTGCCGGCCAGCGCTTATCTTTGTTCCTGATAATGATCACTGGAGAGAAATGAGAAAGGTTTGCATGCTTGAGCTCCTGAGCGCGAAACAGGTGTGGTCTTTTTCATCGATAAGAAACGAAGAGGCATCGAGTCTAGTTCAATCAATCTCCTCATCTGAGGGTCATCCTGTCAATCTTAGCGACATGATCTTCAACATGCAGAATTGCATTACTGCCCGTGCAGCCTTGGGGAAAAAGTGCAAACATCAACAAGAATTTATATCATTGGTGGAGGAAATGGGAAAGTTCGTGGTGGGCTTTTATCTGCCTGATCTCTTCCCTTCGCTTTAGCTCCTCCGTTATGTCACTGGTTTGAAGCCTGCCTCGGAGAAAATACACCGAAAGATGGACAGGATTCTAGAGGAAGTCATCAATGACCTTAGAAAGAAAAGAAAGGCCGCCTTTGCATTATTAACCAACAAAAATAACAAAGAATCATGCCATCAGGAAGAAGAAGAAGATCTAGTTGATGTGCTTTTACAACTCCAGGAGTCTGGTGAACTCCAAATTGATCTCACAAACACCATAATCAAAGCTGTCACGCTGGTACGTATGTGCATAACGTTACCTCTATGAGTGTTATAATCTACTTCTTTTGTTTCTTGACTAATTAATTTCTGTTCTGTCAAGGTCATCAGGACATGACATTATAATTAGTTGGTATGAAAATGATATTAAGTGAATAAAGTACTTTTATTTTTATAGGACTTGTATTTTGCTGGAAGTGAGACTGCAGCGGCTACCACAGAATGGGCAATGTCAGAACTTGTGAGAAATCCTAGAGCAATGGAGAGCACAGGCGGAGGTACGCCAAGTTGTTGCAGGATTGGAAAATGAGAAAAAACTTGAAGATGCAGACATGAAGAAGCCAGACTACTTGAAGATGGTGGTAAAAGAAACTCTATGATTACACCCTCCTCTTCCTTTAATCCCAAGGCAATTAGCTGAAGCAGATGATGATGAACAAAGCGGCTTATTATTACATAAAATTGGCATGTACGATATACCAAGTAAATCGAGAGTGTTAATCAATGCTTGGGGGATGTGGGAAAATCCTGATTGCTTTATGCCTGACAGGTTCCAAGGTTGTCGGGTTGATTTTCGAGGGAATGACTTCAAATTTATTCCATTTGGGGAGGTAAGAGAATGTGTACAGGCATATTATTTGGAACTACATCCGTTGAGCTTGCTTGCTCAACTGCTCTACCACTTTAACTGGAAACTCCCTCCCCCATCCCCTGTTGTCTTAAAAAATGCCTTTAATGCCACTCAAGAAGAAGAAGAACAAGAGCAACAGCAACAGCTTCAGCTTGACATGACGGAACCTATCAAGTTGGCTGCTATCAAGAAGAATGACTTGTATGTTATCGCCATTCCTTTCATTCCCTGATGATCACAACACTACAAACAGCATTGTTGTCGCTGCTGCTGTTGCTTGTAAGTGGTTTTCTATTTATTTTTGTGCCATCTCACGTGGTAGATGATGTGAGTTGCCATCTCATCTGTCAGATAAGTTAGTGTCATCAACATGGTATATAAGATCTTTTGAGGGATTTAGTTTGCCATCCAGTTAACTGGGGATGCTAAAGGACGTGAACTTGGGGGGTGCTAAGAACAGTTGCCCACGCACTTCTAGATGAATGTTAACTGTTGATGCATGTGAGTACGGCTGATAATAATCTACATGCATTAACGGCTGACAGTCACCCAATCCTTGGCATAATTCACGCGTGAACATAAATAACAGTATAGATCACCAATTACGATTCATTCGACCTAACTTGAGAAAGCAGTAAAAGAATGGTGCTCTCTTGTTTTTCATTACATATGTGTGGTTATCTCAATCATCCCCAAACAAGAAATGGTGATGGCAGATCAGTAATATCATCCCCTCTTAAGAGTTTCCTCTTTGCCCTTCCGGTGAGCTTGTAAGACATGCTCGACAATAAATAATGTTTGGAAAAGAAGGAATATATGCAGAAACATATTATTCAGAATTTACTCCCTAAGAAAGCTCCACGGTCCCATTCCCGTTCCTATCCTGCAAAAGGTTTCATGCTGTTGATGCAACTTTGAATTTACAGATCACCAAATATGTTATGACAACAATCTTTGTTAAACAATTTAGTTCAACTGGATATTTACCTCCAAAATCCAACCAGTGCGCGCAAACTCATAAAGACAGATAAAGCAACCCAGATACCAACAAAGCCGTGGCTTGATAATAGAAATAGGCACAATATGCTCACTAAAGCCACCAAAACCTGGAATTAACAGAGAATAATGAGAGAGAGAGAGAGAGAGAGAGAGAGAGAGAGAGAGAGATTTGTCTGTACAGACATCTATTCTACCACTGGTAAACAAGAAGCAAAATAAAAAATAATTGATTAAGAGCGCAACAAGCGTTAGACTTGCCATTGAGTATGCAGAATATGCAAAATCTGACGCTCCATAATTGACTCCATCAAAAACAAATGCTAAAGCGTTAATAGGTTGAGTCACTGCAACAAACTAGCCAAAACAAAAACAAAAAAATAAGTCTCAGCTCAAAATTACCCTGGAACTATTGGAACAAGAAATAAAAAAGTCATTTGTTTCTTTGCTTGGGCAGAAGGGGAGAGAGATACCGGGATGCCTAAACTTATAAGCTGCAAAACGTTGATGTCTTTTGTAAATATTCTGGAGCCAAACTGTAATACAACCATGAGAATGATCGAGAGCATTAGCCCTAGAACCAAAGCCAACTGCATAATAGAACCATAAGCAATTCAAAATACGACAAGGAAAAAGAGTAAATTGATATGTTCAAAAGTTAGGTTACCTGCAATACACGTGAAGCTGTGGCGACGGCCTTGCTGTGATCTTTCCTTGCAAAGGCGCTTGCAAGGATTGCCTGAAAGTGAAGTAAGACGGTGTTATAGAGGATAAGAAACAACAGAATTACAGCAAATAAAACAAGGCTAAGACTGCCTTAAAACAGAGCAAAATGCGATTCTTAACATGAGCAAAACATAATTTCTGAAACGATATGTACAGAAGATAGTCTATATATGGCCAAACACCATGCTCATAGGTTGTACATTTTTACTATGCTTGATACAATTTCTAAACATTCTTAAGTGAAGTGCAATTCTTATTTGAACATGATAAGGTAAGTCCACAAAATTGTGGGATGTCAGGAATGTAAATTACCATCATATCAATCCATTCTCTTTTCAAAATCCATTACTTACTTGTCCAGCCACAGCCAACCCGTCAGCAAGCAAAGAGGCTGCCAACCAGATCTGCAAGCAAACTTGGAATGCAGCCATTGTCGTCGGTCCCTGCCTTGCAGCTAATGCTGCTGCCAGAGTAACACAGAATGTTGCAGCTATCACCCTCACCAATAACAAAAACCCTGATCCAAGACCAAAAAATAAAGTTATAGAACAATCAACAAGAAACTATTTTCTAATAGAAAAACCATAGACCAGAAGATGAGGAACTAGTGAAGGAATTTTTTTGTTTGTGATTATAATAGAAGGGCCAACGCCATAAATTCTTATAAAATAACTTGAATGTCAAATAAAATGATTGTAATACCTTTAAGATAATAACAAACATTTTAACTTCATGAAAACCTGCTCGAGAAGATATGGGAACTCGACTATAGGCTATCAGTGTTTTCGTACATATATTAAGACATATTTGGGGCCTTGAGTTTCAATAATACCAAAGATATGGATTCATTATCTAAGGACTGGTGAAATTCTACTTGCAGATTATTTACTTACAAAGAAAAAAAGATATAGAAGCCTCTACCATTTTTCAGAAACTGGCCGAATCGTAGATCTTTGACACCTGAGGTTAGGAGATCAACTTGCTTGTTTAATTTCCACAACAATATCAGGGAGATTAAGTACCTACAATGATCACAAATCAAGTGAAACAGCAGCAAAGATGCCAAAGAGTGTCATTTATACTAACCCCAAAAAAAAAAAAAAAAAAGTAGAGTAAAAAAAGAACAAAAGAAGTCTTGGCAAATGGTCTGAACTAATCAATTACTATCAGCCAAAGATAAGCTTACTGAGAAACAACATGGGCAATGGCCGCACCTCTAACACCCATATGGAATACGAACATTAATATTGGGTCCAAAATGATGTTTGCTACATCTCCCACAACTACATTTTAAGAAACAAACCATATAGAAGGATTTCAGTCAAATTAACCCAACAAAGATGACGAGTTCATATCCTTCAGAGCAGAATCTGCTCAATAGAACTAAATTTAGAATTACCCCCAACAAGTAATGAAGTTGTTAATGTAGACAAAATATGTGCATATACACATACTTAGTAACAATATATATTCTAGTGGTTGCAAAGTTTTAGATCAATGATACTTTCTTCCTTGATTATTTAGCAGTATAAGCAGTTGTTAAACAAAAAATAACTGGAAGACTAAATGTCCAAGTCAATGAACAGATATATATGGGATTCAAGCATTCTACAACTTGGATCAACTATCAAATGCAATCTTTTCATAAGACGGATGCATAAAATATAATACAAACAGAGAATTAAATGAAACAGATTCCTAACCCTCGACAATGGAAAACAAGTCGAATCCAGGATAAATGGTTGGTATTTACATTTTTACATACGAAACTGAGACTAATGCTATTGTTTGATCATGAGTAAAAGAAACTTGAAAACTTATGCCAGTATCACTTCCCCGGAGGTGAAGATAAGACAAGAATGGAGGATTGCTAGTTTTGAGATTTTATGCTTGAAAATGATAATAGGATCAGAATGATAAAATGACAGTATGAAGAAAGAATAATGGAGGACACAAATGATGTCCCGGACCCAATCCAATTCAATTTGATAGTAGTCCCCTGGATCTGATATATTGGCATAGAAATTATGAATGCCATCATGACATGGATCTTCATAATGATCTTCCATTGCAGAATGAAATTATTCAGTTCAAATTCTGGGAGAAGATTATACATGTTTCAAACGCTAATGAAGTCACTGCACTTTTTTGGGTCATGCTCGTATGTGCATTGACAACGTATTACTGTCTAATAGTCTAAAGGGAAAAAGAAATTAAAAAGAAAGAGAGAAGGCTTAGATTACTTGTAGCATATAGAGGAGTTTTTGTATCTTTAAAACCACGAAAAACCCCTTGCACAGCCAAAGAGAGAAGAACAGCTGGAGCACCAAGTGACCTCAATGTCAAGTATTGTCTTGCTGGTTTTAGCATAGGAGAATTCTGCATTAAGAAAACAAAAGAAACTGTCATTATTGAATTTGCTATACATGCCAAAGTATATCTTAAATGTCAGTAATTTTATATAGAACCAAAAGGCAAATAGAGATGAACTCGAAGCGCATTCTCGAATAGAAAAACAAACTTATGTGAGAAATATAACATCAACATAAGAATTGTAGAAAATTCAAGACTTATATATGTGAAGTACCGGAACAACTTCAACAAGTAAACTATGTACATCTGAACAACATTGCAACAATAAGGAATCCGAATGTGCTTTACTTCAAATTCTGAATACAGATAACTCAAGAATTTAGTACTCATTAAACATATAGAAAATGATTGACTTCAACACATCAAATCTATCCTTGTAAGCATCTGAATCTAATAAAAAGAGCAGAAACAATGATTCAGTAGTACGGCTGGAAGTTCCCACGAAACATACCCAGCAAAAAAATGGTATGTCTCAGATATGAGATATCTTCCACACCTCAAAGGCACAGCTCTCTCTTTCTCTCTCTCTCTCTCTCTCCCTCTTTCTTGTGAAGATATGAGGCAGAGAGAACAATCTTACTTTCCATCATGCAACATTGCTCCGTAAGTTTGTTCCACCACTACTAATACTTCCTAACTTAATCCCTGCCTGATTTTCATAAACACTTCTCGTGGAAAAACATTTTTACTGATAGGTATGTAAGAACTACCCCCCCTCCTTTTCTTTTCTTTTCTTTTCTTTTTGTAGGCAGAAAAGACACCCCATCGGCTCGACATTTTGGCAAACACCGACCCAATATACTTGGAGGTTGAAGTTTAAAACAGTAAAGCATAGCTTATTAAATGTATGATGCAGAAATGGAAACAAAAAGGATTCGATAAGGAAACCCTCACAAATAAACTGAAGTTGCTAATGACAAAGATATGAGATCAACTCGACTAATATTCAAGGTACTCCATAACAAGAATTTAAAAAAAAAGAAAGGATAAAACAAAATATCTAAAGACTCCAGCATTTCAAAATATTACTTACAGAATCAACACCCATGTAATTCAGGACAGGGTTTGCAGCAAAAATTAGGAATACAGCTTGAATAAACCCAAGTATGCTGCCAACCACCAATGCTGATGACGCAGATGGAATATGCCTTCGGACACACTCAAGTTTGACCATTTCCGTAGATGATGACTTGCCTGTGGAGTGTAGTTCAAATTGAAGCAAAAATATATAATAAGTGAGTATAATTCTAAATAGTTGAATTAAAGTATAGGGGAGCTCCTATGAACATATGCAACTTTATCCATATATTCAGCATAGTCACATTAAGAAGGGAGTAAAGGAGGCAATATACCAACTAGTGGTACGAGTTCTTCCATCTCCATTTCCATGCTAATGGGAGTACCATTTTCAACGTTTTCATGAACTTGTTCATTTGCCCTCAGTTCTTCAGTAGCATCTTCTTCAGCAACAAAAGAGGTTGTAATACTGACAAGCGGAAAAATTGCTATCTTAGATACTTGATTGAAAACAGCAATAGAAATTCCAACAGCCGCGAGCTCCACTGGACCTATATGGATTATTGGGTAACAAGAGCTTAATTATTGATAAGTAGTATTAATTCTATAATAAAGAAAAATGTAACAGCATTTAAATGGCACATCTACTGGACATGGCAGCAGAAGTTAAGCATACATACATAGATACATAAAATGGATGAACTAATCCATGTAGTTCATTGCAAAGCAACAGTTTCAATGGCCAGCAATGAAATATTGCAATTCTATTTCCAAGATTTTGCAAGTAATTAACTTTGTTCCTATCATGACACTTCATAACATTTAACTTTGTAACTGTCCTATAAACAACCTGGAAAAAAGGCTCTGTGCAGTTCACATTTTTCTGCTTTAGAAAGAAAAAAGCTGCAACATGAACAAAAAGCTTCCCATTTTAAAATTTTGATTTTAGAGAAAAAATTTACATTTTAATCTCCCAGAAAAGATTCCACTAAAATGGTCAAGATGTAAAGAAAGATTGGAAATGCATTTGTGAACCCCAAACAAACTATTCAAGAAGTCACAGCTTCGTTGAGTGAAGATTATCTTTGTTATATGACAAACCTATATGGCCAACGAATGCTGTGTCAACTAGAGAAGCAACAGGGTCTGCCAATAACGCCAACAGTGTAGGAAGGGCTATATGCACTATTTCCAGGCCTAGCTCATCTGCTTTGAAAACATTTCTGGCAATAACAAGCAAAAAACTGCAATTAGAAATCATAAATTTGCCACTAAAATCCTAACAAATAGAACCAACAAAAAGAAAAATAAACCAGTTTTAATTAGACGTTTGAACCTTAATCAGATTAACTATGTGTCCAAATACAAGGATACAAAGCTATTGAATTTAATACAAC
Source organism: Prunus persica (assembly GCF_000346465.2). Lineage (NCBI taxonomy): Eukaryota > Viridiplantae > Streptophyta > Magnoliopsida > Rosales > Rosaceae > Prunus > Prunus persica. Next base: position 10,454,932 of record NC_034015.1, read on the forward strand.
AACGATAATGATGACAATAGAAATAAGCTAAAAGAGGCCACTTAGGGAAACAAATAGTTACCTTATGTCCTTGAAGAAAACAAAGAGGGGCATATTGCCCATATTCTTTCACAAATTCAAGAGAGCAAGGCCTTTTTCATGGAGCAAATACAGCAATGCAACAAACAATAAACAGTGCTATGAAAGAGAAAATCTCAATATTCAAAACTAATTCTGATCATCACCATTCCAGAAACAAGAAATGCTTCAAATGGATAAAAATTCAAGAAATAAGGAAACCCAACTTCAAGAAAAAGTCAAACAACAATTTGAAACGAAAACCATAAAAGAAAATATGAACAACCCTTAAGAACTGACAACAGCTATCTAAAGATTGTATATTTTTTGGTTTTTAATACTAAAATGATCAATAAAAAAACTGTAACAATGAGGACCCAAATCATCAAACGAAAAGAGTACGCTTAAGGGCAAAAATCAAATAAATCTTGTCCTCCAGAAGAGGTGATTTGGAGTGCTAAACTAACCTGCCGACACCATGTAAGCAGACACCGAATGAACCTCCCTCAGTTCATAAAATTCAGACAGAACCCAACCCATCAATATATTATAATAATTTAACCTCAGACAATGGCAATCTACCCTAGTGTATACACGTTTAACGTAAACAACTACAAAATAAAGGGTCGTAGCATAGTTGTAGGACTCAAAAGCCCATATGATTTGACTCACATTGTAAAAGTCGATTTGTCCAATAGCAATGCTGCCTTCTGTTGAGGTTTTCTTTTAGTTCAAACATGTTTTATTTACATGGCACTTATTTGATCATTTTAGCCACACGTACAATATATATTTATATATACACACACATATAATATTGGAGTTTGGCCTCCATTGTGGGGAAGGGGCTTGGTGGTGCCGATAATTGGCTATTTGTTTTACCAGAAGCCTTGTTTGCTCATTCCATCTCCTCAGAAGCCTTTTGTATTAGTATTGTACTCAAAACTTTGCCCTTGACTTGCGGTTTGAGTTGCATTTTGTTTCATGGTGTTAAAGCTTCATTTAATAATTTGGCTGTGCTATTTGGCTGTGGCTTATCTCTTCTTCATCCAGCATGCATAACAATATAGATTATAAAAGAATGTATACATATTTTGGTAACATAAAAAAAGAACTCAAGACCTGCATAGCGTGAATCCGTAACATGTGATAGATGATCTGTAAATTGAATGTATGGATGTACAAGTGCTCAGGACTGAAGAAGGAGAAAATAAAAATGGTACAGGAAAAAATGGCTCACTAACTCTTGCTGTATCCAATGAAAGAGATAGGCTCCAGTCCCTAACAATCAACGGAAAGATCAACTGGAGGTCTGCTGATGCACACTTTATGATCAACCAGCAGCCAGAGCTTGAAGTGGAGCTTTAAGAATTTTGGTTAATGGTTTATGAATTTGTTACATCTTAATTACCAATAATCTCCACACGTACATTTTCCATCCTCAAACCTATGAAACCTATTGTTATCCCTCACTATGATAACTCTTCCTGAGCACTTGGACATAAACTTGATTGCGGTATGACAATCGCCGCAAATACGCAAGTTCTTCATAATCCTAATTGGCCTATCAGGTGGAAAAGTAATAAGACCGAATGCTACGGCTAGTCTTTCACTGTGATACCTAATAGTCTGATCTTTCTCTTCTCGATTTACTTCTCTTAGCACAAAACTTGTGTCTGCAACATAACCAGCTTTCTCCATTTCCTCCCCTAACTCCTCCAACTTCAGATAAATCTCTTTAGTTCTCATGTGCCTCCTGTCCCCGGCCGCGAATGTGTGAATCTTATTTCCCTCCTCAACCCAGCTCAAACCAGTTTCCTTTTTCATGCCTCGGTCTCTAAGCATCTTCCTGGCTTTTGCTGCTTCCTCAAATCTTCCAGCAGCAGCATAAGCATTAGACATAAGCACATGCAGGCCAGGGCTCACAGGACCCAACTCAAAGACTCTGTCAGCCACAGAGGCTGCCAATTCAGTGTCACCATGGATTCGACAACCCGTTAATAAAGCTCCCCATATAGATTCTGTTGGTTCTATAGGCATTTCCTCAATAATTTTAACTGCCTCCTCCAATTTTCCAGCACGGCCAAGCAAATCTACCAGGGAAGCATAATGCTGTTCCCCTGGCTCAATCCCATACTCTTTCATAAGAGCAAAATAATATTGCCCCTTTTCAACAAGCCCAGCATGGCTACAAGCATATAGCACACACAAAAACGTAATGAAATTCGGCTTCATCCCAGCACTTCCCATCTGTTTAAATAGATCAAGAGCCTTATCCGTGTGCACATGCTGCGCGCATGCGATAAGCATTGCATTCCACATTCCAAGATTCTTAACAGGTATCTCATCAAAAACTCGGTAAGCTCCTTCGATCACTCCACACTTAGAATACAAGGAAACCAAAGAACTACCTACAAAACTCGACAAATTAAAATTTGTTTTGAAGCACAAGCCATGTATTTGCTTCCCCAATTCAAGAAGCGTGGAGTTGCCACAAACCCGTATAACACTCGAAAATGTGAAATCATTGACGTCCAAATTTTGAACCAAGGCCTGTTTAAACAGTCTCAAAGCCTCCTCATCCTCGCCCACTTGAGCATACCCATATATCATCCCACTCCAAGAAACCACATTCTTGTGAGGAATATCATCAAACATCTTCCGAGCATCTCTTATCTCCCCACATTTAGCATACATATCAACCACTGAACTCCCCACAAACACATCAAACTCAAACCCAGTCTTCACCGCAAAGCCATGTACAGACTGCCCAACATCCCGCCTACTCAAAATCGCGCAGGACTTGGTCACGCTGGGGTATATATGGTCATCAGGGCGTAATGGCGTGCCAAGCATTCGACGAAAGTACTCAATGGCGAGAACTGGAAGCTCATTTTGGGCAAAGGAGGAGATGACTGAGCTCCAAGTGGTGGATGACTTTTCTGGGGCCTCTTCAAAAATTTGGCGGGAATGAAGGGGCAGCTGGTTCTTGGAGTAGAAGTTGATGAGGTGGTGAGATATGAGAGGGATGGTTTGGAAGCCTGATTTGAGGACATGGGAATGGAGTTGGAGACCCTTTGGGAGGGCTCTTGATTGGGTTAGGGAGAGGAGGAGGTTGCAGATGTGCCTGTAGTTTTGTTCAAAGCTGTGTTGGTTTAGAGGGTTTTGTGGGGGTTTTGGGAGGGTGAAGTTGGGGATCAGTTGATGGTGGTGTGTTTTGGGAAGCGGGTGAAGCATTTAGAGGTTGGGGTTCTTTGGTTTGGGAGTTGATGGGTATTGGATCATTTCAATCCTCAACTTCTCTTGCATTTACTCATATATGGATATTAGAATTATTTTGATTTATGACTTCTACTTATGTGGATTTCAAATCACAATTCGTAATCTAATACCTAAAAAAAAAGGAATTAGATAGATTGGGAGGGTGGAGTTGATCCCATCCCCTTATCTTTCCTTAATGATGCTATATGGGGTGTGTGGATGGTGGCATGGACGGGTGGAGAAAGCAACCAGTAAAGGTGAAAGGGGTGTGCCTTGTGGATAATTGTAGTTTGCTTCTACCTCTCAATTGAAAAGTACTTCATTTTTTTGGCTAATTTTAGTTTGGTATCATGCAGTTGTACCTTTAAGACATGTTTGTATTCGTGTTTTCAATTTTAACAATGAGATATTCTATGTTTGTAAATCTTTTATAATTTCGATAGTTGCTGATGTGGCCTATGTGGACTTACCTTTTTAAATTACTTAAAATATTAATAAAATATTAAAAATAAGAAAAAGATTTATAAACATAAAATAAAATAAAACCACATCAGCCCTAAGCAGCCACCCCCTTCCCCTGAGGCTGTGGGGTGGGCTAGGGTTTGGAGTTGGGGAAGAGGGTGTGGCTTATTTATTGACAAAAAAAAAAAACACTGTCCTTTCAAAGCAAAAGAAAAAAAACGCAATTATTGATTTCAGGGATGTTAAGCCAAGTGCAACGGAAACAAATGTAAATACAAAAAGAAAAATAGAGAGCTTAGAGACATAAGATTTAACGTGGAAAATCCTTCAATGTGAAGGGAAAAACTACGGGACAAACTCCGAAATTTCTTCCACTAAAGAAAAAGGGATTACAAGCACTAATCTCTCTGATCAATAGAGAATGGCTTCAAGAGAACAAACTCTACTAGCTGAACTCTCTCTCCTACACAGAGGAAAAACACCACTCATATACTATTTCTTCTTCTCTCTCTATATAACATCTGTAGGATAACCTCTTAAGAGCATCTACAATGGGCTTCTTAAACCACTTCCTTAAACAAATTTTAGGGAGGATTTGGAAAAATACAACTCCAACCATACTCCTATTCACCTCATAAAATAGGGAAACCTCTAGGAGCTCCTAAATCTAAGGAGAAAGAAATGAGTCCTAGTGACTCCCTATAATTTAATGATGTTTTATTTAATGAGTATTTCAAACTTTTAATTAATGTTAATTAATTTTTATATTATTTTTTAATAAAGATTGACCAATTAAAAAAGAGTTATAGCATTTATGACTCCCTAAATTAGAGAGCATGATTGGAGTTTAAATTTTTATAGAGAGCTCATAAAATAACTTTTATATATTTTTAGTTAAAATTTAACTAAAAAATAAAAAGCATGATTGTGAATACTCTAAGTAATACAGCAAGCAAACAACCACCTCCTAGAGAATACACCCAACAATACATTATGAGTGCTGCTAAACGAACCCTAAAATTAACTGAGTACACCCTACTAACCATATTCAACCCTAATCAAGAGATTACTTGATTCCCATCTTTGTGATCCTCGAGTGCAGCTAGGGACAGCGAAAGAAAGAGGCTGAAGTTGATTTCTAGCCATAGACTTTGGCCAACAAAACAAAGCCACCGCTTCGAAGTAGGGGAATCTTAACTCATTACTAGCAAACAATAAAAAGATTAATATTTCTCAAAATCGATCCTTTTGTCTCTCTCTTTCTATGTTCATAGTGGATACCAAAAGTACACCTTAGAGCACTAGCTTTGGGGGAAAAAGTCTTGTTATTTGTGCACGTCCACCTCAATGTAGGGCTTAGAACAAGCCATTAGAAAACAGTTTTGGAAGGACACAAATGAATTGGCCTCTTATTAGTACATTGCAGAGATATTATTCCAGTTTTATGTAGCATATATCAAAATAAAAGCAACATGATACGATCTTGAATCCCAACAAAATGTGTATTGACATTATCCAGAGAATTTTCTCAAATATTTTTCATGTATTTAGAGGTAACAAACAATAAGAGGTGGAGAGCAAACCAGAGATGATATGCCTAAAATTTCACTTGTTCTTATTCACTTTACACCAGTAAATTCACGTACAACATACAAGTTATTAGTTTCCAACTACGAATAGTCCATCTAGAGAGGTTGGGAAAGTTGAGAACAAATAAATTTCACAGTAGCATAGTAGTATATAACTGAAACATGCATAAAAAATACTATTAACGAAAGAGGTGGTGATTGCAAGAACTTGGAATTGCAAAAAAAGTGTCAACAGTTTTAGTAGAAGCATAAATCCATATGAAAAGTCAAAGATTTATAAACACTATTAAAAAAATAAAGCTGAAAATCAACTATAAAATAATGCTATAAGTATTAGGGTGTATCATGAGTATTTTTGATAGTTCAATAGCGTGTACTTAGTTAATTTTACATTTTAATTAAAATATTAAAGTGTACTTAAATCATAGAGTGTATTCAGTTAATTTTAAAGTTCGTTTAGTAACATTCTAAATTATATGGCTTCTCAAAAAATACCCAAGACAGCTGTAATAATTCTTTGTTTAAGGATGTACATCTCATACAGATGAGCATTAATTATAAATATTAATTTCACGAGGAAGGAATTCTAACAAGGGACAATCCATTGAACTGTGTGTTAGTTTACCCTATGAGCCCATTTTAAAATTATATAATATATATATTTGAAGACTGGTAGATTATAGGTGTATAATTTGTTGGTCGATAGGAGACTAGTAGTTGAGTTGAGAACCCATTTTTCTCCATGCCATTTGTTGTGCTGCAATGTGCTCAACTGCTGATCTTAATGGTAGAAGTGAAGGTCCAGCCAACATCAAAATCAATTCAGTCTCTTTCCGTGTCAACTTCTTCTTTCCCTGTTGTCTTTATGTTGCGTGTCTTCACAGAGATCAGCCGTCGATTCATTTTTACGGTGGTGCATGAATAAATACTTTTAAACTCTAGAGTTATAATCTACTAATGCATATCAGTATTAATTTCGAAGTTATGAGTTTATGAAAATTGATTGGTAACTAAAGAGTGTATCTATGATTAATCGAGAAGATCAAGGGCGAAACTACTAGTGGCCCTGGCCCTCCAAAATTTCAAATACATGTACAATAGCATGTCATTGCATATAAATATTGCAAGAAAACTCTTATATTTCTATTAGTAGTTGTTGATCTAAAACCCTTTTCGGCCCCTTTTATTAATTTAAAATAATAAAGGAAATCATGATGTGACATGTGGAAGAATTCGATGCCAACTAGCCATCTTTCTTGAGATGTGTGAGTGTGCAAGGTGTGCCAGCACGGTGACCTCAATGACCATGTGTGCGAGTGAGTGTAACATATGGTGTGCATAAATGTGCATGATTTTTATTTTCTAACTGAGCGATCGTGGTCAAAGAAAGAACACCTCTTGAACGTCAATTCTTTTACGTACCTTGACAACAAGACTTTTTCATATTGTTAGCTCTATGTCACCGAGCTTGGCAACTGAACCACACTATCACAAATAAACTCAAAAAATTAAAAATATTTATGTTGTTGTAAAATAATTGGGATATGTGCGAATATTGAGCTGCACGTAAAGTAGATGAGACACAGTATTTAACGAGGTTCGGCTATGCCTACGTCCCCGGAGAGCAGCAGTAGTAACTTTTCCACTATGTAAAATAATAGGGCTACAACTTTAGTGTTTACAATAAGTATGGCTCACTCAATTTTCTCTCTTGGAGAATTTCTCTCTTGCTCTCTTTCCTCTCAACTCACTCACCCTCTTTCTTCCTTCTCTTCCTTTCTTTCTTTCCTCACTCATTCTTCTCTTCATTTGGTGTGTCTTACAAGTGAATGAGCAAGCCTATTTATAGGCAAAGTAAAAGACTTCTAATGGAGACATAATGATTTCTCCCCAACATTATAATTTCATCTTTTGACTAATCATCCCACTTCTAACACCATCATTTCTTCTTTTGATTACCATACTCAACACCATCATTTTTCTTCCATCATTTCTCTTTATATGGGCTTCACCAATATTATTTACAACATATGTAAGTATGGATTAAATGGTGCTTAAAATAATCTCTGAATAGATGTATGTGTATGAAAGTATTCCCTAATGCTAAACCTAGGCTACATGATAAAGAACCTAGGACACAAATTATTTGTCAAGTCATTAATTTGTAAATTATTAGCCTGTGACTGGAAGAAAGTATTCTCTCTCTGTCGGTCTGTCTCTCTCTCTCTCTCTCTCTCTCTCTCTCTCTCTCACACACACACACACACAATACATGCTTATCTTATTCTTCTATCAAATGAAAAGCATTCCAAGGTGTGGCACATTTCTCAAACCACCAGTCACTCCCAAACCAACGTACAAACCAAACCTTCCTATGGGCTACATTTGTCTTGAGAATTCCAGAAGCTCTGATACCACTTGTCCTCACACCATCACCCATAGAATTCTAATTTAATGAATTCTTCTGTTCTAAAGAAACTCGTTGAACATTCTTTTCAATTAAATTTTCGGTGTGTGGTGTTAACAAGTCCCATATTATAATTCGTGAATATTTGTTATTACTATAATGTATAATATAAATTCATTGTAATAAAAGTAAGACATTTTTCTCATCTTTACCAACATTTTTCCTTTTTTTATTTATAGTTTTCAACATTTCTTCTAATTCCTTAGAAATGCAAAAACAACACCCTTATAGATTTCACATTAAACCAATTATATGTTCTAATGTTAGAATCCAATTCAATTAAATCCTTCATTTTTATAATGAACAAAAAAAAAAACTCATCAATGAGTCTATAATTTAGTGGTAAGAGCATTTGCATATAAATTAGTGATTTTAAGTTTGAACTCCAATGACAAAAAAAGAATTATCATTAAATCAAATTCAATCTCAAACATTAATAGAATTAGATGTGAAATGAATTTTTTTTTCTTCTTCTACAAACATCTTTCTACAAACATCTTTCGACGTTGACAAAAGACATACGAAACCGACTAACTATTTTGAGGTTTGAATCTTCCTTAAAAAAAAAAACTAAACAAAACCTAAATATGATTGAATTTTAAATTCGCCATCCGATGCAACTATGTGACCCCACCAAATTCATCAAAACCGATCAAATTAGGTTTGTCCCTTTACATCAATTTGATTGCATATTTAAAACAAAACCATACGTGTGTCATACATAATAGATCTTGAGAGCAAGGCCCACAATATAGATAAGAGGTTGCATTTTGTATTATCCCTTAGATGAATATTTTTATAATTATATATATATTTTCATAGAACATTTATCTATATATATAAAGTAAAAGGTAGAGAATTATGAAATATTCAAAATACCAGAAAATACTATTGGTTAATTTAAACATTAAGAATTGAAATTATTAATTAAATGAGAATAATATGGTAAATTTACATTTTTTCATATTAAAATAAAATTAGATAATAAATCATATTTTTATAAAACATAACTACTCATATTATTTTTTTCTAATTTTAAAAATAAAATAAAAAATAAAACCAATTGACACATGACAGTTTAACATAAGGCATCCCCCATAAATTCATGATATAAATGGGTTTTTGCGTACAACATTACATATACACGAGAGAGGTTAGAATTCACATCATCCTCCTATAAAAGCATGCCTTGTCCTAACCACCCCACCACCCAATCAAAAAAGTACAAAACCACATTACCCATAGCGAGAAAAAGGAGAGAGACAAAGAAGAAAGCTTCAATTTCTCTGTCTCTCTTTGAAAAGTCACTCACTTTCTCTCTCTGCCCAAAGACCAAAAAACCCAAAAGCAAAATCATATATATATATATATATATTATCAGAATCTAGAGCTGCAGAGTCTTTGCAATCTTTGTATGTTATTGGGTTGGGGTTGGTTTGGTGTGAAATTGAATCCTTTGATTTTGACTTGTTTGGTTGGAGTTTGAAATGCTGCAGCTGCTATTCGCGGTGGCTTTCTCGGCGGTGCCTTTGACCCTCTACGTGCCGCCGATCCGAAGCATCAACCTGTTCGTGGAGACAATCGAAGACTTTCTCCGCAACACCGCCGTTTACAGCATCAGACTCTACCCTCGCCTCCGCCACGCCTTCTATCGTCTCCTCAACTCCCTCCTCCACTTCTCCAGGTAGACCCCACACTCACGCCCGATTTCCTCAATTCTTCTTCAACCCATTACATTGCTCAGCTCACCCGACCCGACACGAACTACCCGAGTTTTTTTTATTTTATACATGTTCAGTCTTTTTTTGTATAATTTTCTTTTAGTTTTTAGGAGGGATGGGTTTGTAAATTGTGAGTTGTTTGTGATGTTTTAATTTTGTTGAAGGGGCTGTTGTTCATGAAATTATATGATTGGGTTGGGAGATTGAATTTTTAGTTTTTTTTCTTTTTCTTTTTTTGGGATTTAGTCTTCCAAATGGTTGTTTTGTGTATTATTTGCAAAATTAACCCATTATTAATAATTTAATTGGGGTTTCCATAACCTCAAATTATTGCGACTATATCTCTATCTTTCTCTATTGGTGTTGGTTTTCTTGGGTTTTTGTGGTTGTTGAATTATAATTTATTTTCATGGACTTGGAGTATATGGGTATCACCATCCACAAATCTTCTCTAATTCATCATTTTCCCTTTTTGAACCCAAAAAAAAAAATTGATTAATGGTTTTTCTCTTCATACCTAAAATCATTTCAGACATTGTAACGCTTGCGAACATTGTAAAGTACAATGACCAAAATAGATTTTCGGCATAAACACAGTGACGAAAAATGCTTTTAACCCTTAAATTTCTTTAGAAAAAAAGAAAGAAAGAAGAACATGCTTAGCCTATCTTTAAGCAGCTTAATTAGCTTCAGCTTCATTCACAATGAGTTGCAAGATGTGGTTGCACAACCACAACTCTAGAATTAATAATTATTTTTAAGCACTGAACGTTTTCAAGTGAAACCAGCAACCCAATTTCCAATTCATTACAAAGCCACTTTTAGCAAAGTTGAAGGAAACTTGGTTGAGGTGAGGAGGGTCAAAAGAAAACGGAGGTGCGCACCAAAACAGGGTTGGCACATTCTACACGCGCAAAAGAAGAAGAATTCAAGACAAAAAGAGGTCATAGGCCAACCAAAGATTTCAGCACACATGGCTCTACCTCAGCGGCTCAGCCGTGGGATTTTTTTATTTTTTATTTTTCTTTTTTGTGTGTGACCAAATAGCAGTATGGCTTTGATTTGAAAGAATGGTCAAAGTAAGACTAGTAGTCCTTTTTTAATCTTTTTTTCTTTTTCTTTCTTTTCTGAAAACATGTGTAAGGACCTTATGACTTAATTTTTGGGAGTTGATTTCTCTGCTTCCTGCTTGTTCACTTATATTCCTTTTTGTTTTTTAATCAATTTTGTTATTTTTTATTTTTGCTCTTTTCTATTTATTTTTCTTTATATACTTAAACTTTCAACTTGTACTTTATTTTCATTTTTTTTTTCATTGAGTAAGAAATAATTAACACTATATATTTGTCTAGGTAAAATTATATGGTCAACCTTGCAAAAACTCATGCCCCAGGAATAAACCTTGTAGTAATAGGTTTTTTTTTAATTTAAAAGGAAACAAATTTAATGCAAAAGACATATAAAATATAGAGATGGCCAATGTGGCTACAAAGAAACAGAAAATCTTAATGTAGACTAAGGATAAAATAGGAAAGAGAGAGAACAAAATTGATTAAAAAGTATTAAAAAATAAAAGTGAGTGTAAGTAGACAAAGTGAGAAAATCAGCTCCTTAATTATATATATTAAAAATTTAGTCTTGTGATCCACACTCGTATCTTTTTATTACATTTATAATAGTCTCTCGACACACGTTAGTATGTTTTTTATTTTATTTTACTATATCCATCTACATACAATTTTTGTTGGACATGAACCTTTTTATTTTTCTTAATTATTTGCATTTAATATTCTAATATTGGTAAATTTTGATTTTTTTTCTTAAATTAAGGCAAATTTGGGTTATTTGAAAATGTAAACATAAGGGTCTTTTACTTTATATATTATACGTAGCCTTTCGGCATGCACGTGCCCATGCCTTTTTTGGTTGCTGAGATATTTAGTCATATACTCATTCTTAGCACTAATAATATAGTTAAATCCTAAACCATTTAATTTCTATAAACAAACCCAAAAAAAACTCAAAAAATGACAGCTGACCTTATTGAATTTAATTTTAATTATTAAATTACTTTGATGCCTTATTGAGTATTTTGGGTTTTTTTTAATGAGGTTTAGGGGTTGGGTTTGTTTCAAGAAATTGATGGCAGTTTTGTAATTTATAAGAAGTTAAAAGACTCTTTGTTTTGTTGTAAATGAGCTTTAGGTGTGTTTCTAAAGTCCATTTCATATATGGTTTTTTTTATAATTTGAACTCCTATATTGGGTATAATAGTGAATCTCCATTCTTTTCTTTTTTTTTTTTGTATTTTTTTATTTCTAGGAGTAGCAAAGATTGGGAGAAATGTGAATTTGTTGTATTTTTAATTTTTAATTTCAGCCGATTAGTTTACCTTTTTTTTGGGTCTGAACCACGAGGTGGTCCTGGATGGGCCCTAACTATGGGTGGCACCTTTAAGCCTTAACCACAACCCAGACTAATCCCTGCTCACACCGGGTTGGCCCGTAAGGGGTAAAGTGCTGGCCAAAGTGGTGACTCCATACGAGAGCAGGGGTCGAACCCTTGACCTTCTCTTAAGGAATGAGAGTGCCGAACCACTCACACCAACCACCTTGGTTTGATTAGTTTATCTTTTGTATATGGTTTAATGTTTTTTTTTCTTCTGTTTTTAGCATTTTAGTTAAGTAATGGCATTTCTTTGGGTTTTAAAATTTCTAACCATAATGGGCTATATATCGATAAATAGATTCCATAAATATGTTATGGTGTTTATTGTCGAATATTTTTCCTTCTTTTCCCTTCATCTGTTCTTATTTTGAGAAGTCTTGAAGATACCCTTAGCACCACTCTTCTGAATCTCAAGCATACCTAATGTAAAAGGAATTTCTTTATGCTTAACATGTCGATACTTGGCTCACTCCACAATCCTTTCAATGAGCCATAACAGATTTTACCAAAACACTCTTTAGGGCTCACACTTATTTCATTGATAAAGTGGGAAAATATAACTTTATCCATTATCTTTATGGTGGTTCAAACAAGCCGAAAAAACCTTCAAACAGAAGACTCCTATATTTGGCCTTGAATGTAGTAATTGTTGGCGAGTCCTCACTTAGTTAGGATTTTGGTTCCTTACTATGTTAGGGTTTTAATTACTTACCCATTTGTCTAGTCCTATTATAATTGAGATGAATAATGCTACTCTTACCACATTATATACCACCTTATATGGCAGATGATGTGGACATCCATATCAATTAAAATTAATTTAACATTTTCTTTTCTTTTATGATTTATTGACACTTTCTAATTGATGTGGCTGTCTATTTCATCTGCCACATAAGGTGGTATGAAAATGTGGTAAGAGTAGCATTACTCAATGGAGATATATTTTCTATTGTAATTTAGATCCATTTCCTATTGTATTTAGGGTTAATACATCTTTGTACTTCCTTATAAATACCTCCATATTGGAGAATAAAACATATCCGAGCATATCTGAAAATTGCCTTACTTTGTTTGACTTGGTATTAGAGCTTGGTTCTCTTGTGACATGTGCTTGAGTTCTCTTTGCAATTTAAGTGCTTTCCTCCCCTCCTCTTCAAAGGGGGGAGGAGGACTGAAAATGATATGTTTATTAACATATCTTTATTATCTTGATGTATTCCTATGAAGATATAGTCTATTTCTTGACTCCGACAACCATTTCTCTTCAGAAAGAGAGGGGGAATGAAGAGAAGTTTTCGCTGAATTAGGAGAAATTCTCCTTTGTCATTGTCGATGATGTTGATATGTTTCGATCCGCCTCTACAACATAAAAAATCCCAACCTTAAACACTACCTATTTCCGATACACTATACACCTAGCCTATAATCCTAGCCCACTGCCGCCGTTTACCTTGTCATCGTCGTCGCTGCATACCTTGTTATTGTCGCCGCTGCTGCCACCCTGACATCCATCACCATGCCGAATGTTGATGGCTTTATTTCTTCACTTTTTTTTCATTCTACTTCACCTACTGCTTCTCTTACCCTTATTGTGATGGTTCATACGAAATCGTCCACCAACCTACTCTTGGGATTCAAATTGAATAGACCCTTCTCTCGTGCTAGCAAGATTTTGTGTTCTACCTTACCTACTACCGTGCTCAAAAGGTTTATGTGTTCTACTATATGCTCGATTTGTTGAGGTTTGCTCTTGTGTTTCTGCTGTGAACTTTGATTTGGTTTGTCAATTGTTCCACTCATGTTTACGACAAGACCTTCTCTACAGTTGTGACCTTTTCTATAGTTGTTCGTATTGGTTAATGTCGAGTATGGTGTTCTATGGCTCTTTTGTTAATTTGGGCATGTGAAACATCTTTGCGCCAACTTGAGGGGGAGTTTTGGCAAGTCCTTAGTTAGTTAGGATTTTGGTTCCTTACTATGTTATGATTTTAGTTACTTACCCATTTGTCTAGTCGTACTATAATTGATATTTATTTTTTATTCTAATTTATATTTTCCTATTGTATTTAAGGTTAATACATCTTTGTACTTCTTTTATAAATACCTCCATATTGGAGAAGAATACATATATGAGGATATCTAAAAATTTGCCCTACTTTGTTTGACTTCACCTAATTGGCTTGATTGATGGTTAAGTTGGGGACAATATCGATGTTGCAAGTAGTGGGCCGCTAGCCCGTCTCTCTAAAATTTATAATATCAAAGTAAGGCTTCACGTGATAGGCCCAATAAGCACACGTGCTCCCACATCACCCAATATATGTTGTCCACGTGTTAGGCTTGAAAGTTCGCTATACGTGTTAGGGTGTGTTGAGAGTGTTTGTCGCACATTAAAAAGTTAAGGGACCTAGCCTGGGTTTATAAGGAGTTAGGCTACTCCCCCCTATTTCCAATTGGTTTTGGGGTGAAACCTCAACTTTCTTCATGGTATTAGAGCATGAGGCTCAAGTGGTGGATCCAGTAATATGAAAACGCCACCCATATGGATGAGAGTGGGTCATTTAGGTGGTGGCTCCAGCAATACATGAGTTCCAGCAATACGATGACCCATCAATACAGAGACACCACCTATACCAATGTGGGCTTGGCTCCATGTGTGGCCTAGTATGTGGTGGTCACACGTGAAGGAGCGTGTTGAAGAATATAAGTCCCACATCGGATGATTGACTAAATAAAATACAACTTATAATAAGTGGTTCCACTCCTAATATCATCAAGGCTTTTTGTGATAAAACCCCACACTTATTGGACTTGGTAGATTGTTAAGTTATGGACAATATTGGTGTTGCTAGTAGTGGGTTACTGGCTCGTCTCTTTGAAATTTAACAAGGTGAATGGTAAAAGCCATATTAAAAAAGAAAACCTAATTAAAAAAATATAAATAAGTGAAAAAAAAAATTATCTCAAATGCTCCCCACTTTTCCCACTCTCAAACTCTAGCCGCCGCTCCTATCTTAGACGAAGGGGCCCTCTCCTTCCTTCTCATTCCTTTCCTTGTTTTTCCTCCCCAACTCCTTATAAACCCAAGTTTGGTCTCTTAACTTTTCAATGTGGGATAAACACTATCAACACTCCCCCACACATGTAGTGAACTTTCAAGCCTAACACGTGGACAACAAAATATTGGATGACGTGGGAGCAAGTGTGGTGGGCTGTAGCCTAGGGAAGTTTTGAAAGAAAAAAAAACCAACAATAAACCTATATCTATATGGCCCACGACAAGAAGTATGCTGCCATTTGGTTTTTTAATCGCAAAATATGCTGCTTTTTATTTTTTGCAAAGTGTCTTTTTTTTAATTTTATTTTATAATATGCAGCCTTTATTTTGGGGTGAAATTATCTACTGCTTTTGACAAAAGGTTTTTGAATAAGAAAAAAAAAGCCTATATGGCTCACCATCAACTACAACACATTAGGGAAATATTATTTTCTCAATTTTATTTGTATTCTCTTTCAATAACGAAACAATATGTTAACTCAATTCTATTATTCTTCTGTTTACTATTAATATATAAATAAAACTTAATTATTTATATTTTTGTACTTTGTATTTGTGAAGCTTATTCAGTTGATGGTAAGAAATTTTTAGGGATTTGCACTGCAAAGAGAAGATTTTTTTATAAATAAAAAAATCATTAGATTTTAAGCTAAAATTTTTAACTAGCCCACCCAATGAAAAATTCCTAGTTCCGCCCTTGGTTCCACCACAAAATGAATTGGCAATAGAGGCAATAACCTAACACCTTATAAGCCTGTGCAAGATTTTCTAACCAATTGGCAATGGGGATGGCTGTTAGGGTGGTGTGGGGGTAGGTAGCCGTGGCATGGATAGGGGTTGGGAAGGGGAGTTGGCTTTCTAGTTTTGTTTAATTTTGGATTTTGTAAACTTTTAGTTTTTTTTAAAAAAAATTTTAGATTGAAATAATTTTTTTAAAAAATGTTAACAGATTTTTCAAGGTTTGATGATGTATCATATTTTAAATGGTTAGATTATTAGAATGATTTAGATGTTGCGAAATACGAAAAAAATGCACGAATGTTAAATACAGAGACTCAAGATTTGTTCAAGTACATCCACTTGTTTCAAAATAATTATTGGGAATCGATTGAAGCTGTATGAAAAATAGGGAATTCAATTTAGGATGTTGAGCAGTAGAGATTCTTGGGAAGCAAGAATTAAGAGAGACTAGAGAGTCAACAAAGCAAAGAGGGGAGAGTGGCCATATTCTCTGCTATGATTTTCTTTGCATGATCTGCTTGACTTTCGTTTTTCACATGCCACTTCATTAAAATTTATCTAAGGGATTTAAACTGGACACATCATCCTTAAAATAAAAATCCAATTTACTCGTACTTAATAATGCTGCTACACATTTGACAATAATATTTTTATATCTTTAAGTAATGTGAGGCTGAGGTGAACTTAGAATGGTGATATATATATATTTTACTGGGTGTGTATTTAGGAATAATTTAAGAAGATAGTGAGATTAAATTTGAATTAAAAGTTAAGATAAACTTTGAATATTGATAAACATTGAGAAGCGCGGATTTTAAATAGAAAAACTCAATTCCTCTTCTTGTTGCAATATAAGTTCAGATTGAACCATAAAATCCGTTTTAAACAAATAAAAGAAGGGAAAAACATCTTCCTTTTCAAGTAAAGCTCTAGTCTTGGTTTCTGAACCTTCTATTTCAGCGTAGGGCTTCCCATGGACGGGATGAATGAACAGGAGAGAGCCATTGCTTGGCTTTGGGCCATTGAAGCCCTGGCAAGCTTTAGAGAAGTTGATGTATCGCTTTTACATGGTATCCATGAATTCGTACATTCACTTCAAATGTTCATTTTTTTATTATCAATCTTTGTGACTGAAGAAGGTTAGGGTTATTCATGGTGTTTGTTACTTTGTGCTCGCCTTTTTCAGACCTGATTGAGATGGCTCCAGCATTACCTGATGATATGGGAAAGAATGCAAAGGAAAGGGTCGCTTTGAGATGTTTGGAGGGTTTGCTTGGTCCTTGTGATGTGATGAGCAGTGATGTTCCTTCTGCCCAGCATTCAAAATGCAGCTTTGATTTATCTGAAAGCTGTGAAAATGTTCTTAAACGCATTGTAGATGAGGTAAAGTCCTGCTCTTTTTGGCTTTAATGTGCAAGTAATTTGGATGAATGTCTGAAAGGAGGTGACTTTTGAAGCCATCCATATTCTTATTGTATTTATAGCTCCATGAAATATGTTCAACTGTTAAAGGTCAAAATTTTCTTTTGTCAGACACCAGAATCTGATCTGAGAGTGGGTGGACCAGGGCTGTTGAAATGGGATATTCGCCCCTTCATTATTCACAAAAGAGCTTCTTTGCCTAAATGTGCATTGAAACAGGTATCTACCTCTTTGGATTTTCTTTGTATTTTTTCTTGGTTCAATCAGTTGCTCTTTATTGCCTAGAATTGGTTTTGTGGATTTTCTTTATGAGCAGCTGAAAGATTCGATTATTGATGGCACCCATCCACATGCTGATTTCTTGAGAGTAAAGAGTGGTTTAACACGAAGTTATGGTGATAGAGTTCCTGTGGGTGGTAGTAATACTAGGCTCAATGAGAGCTGCTCCAGTGCTCAAAACATGGGAGTCAAAGGGAACTCCGATCCTTTGATTCATCAGAATGAGAATAAACCATCCGAAGAAGATCCAGATAATGCAAATCTATTGCCTTCCAAAGGTGATAGGATTGCCTCAGATGCTGAAAACATGGAAGATGAAAACCGTAGTAGCATAAACGATTCTGATGATTGGCATATAAACTCCAAGAAGATGAAACAAGATGGCTCTTATGTTTTACGGACTACAGAACAGAACCAACTTCCTTTACATGGAAAAGAACTGTTGGAATATTCGACTGAGAGGGAAAGGTGCAACTTGGCAGGAAATCATATGGGAATGATGGAGGAAGGCACGGTCTTAGAGGATGGTCATGATGATACTGCCTCAAAGAGAAGTGGACAGAGCAGTAGCGGTGCAATCCATAAGAGTCAGTCAAAAAATCATCTTAATGCAACTTCAATGCACGAAGAAACATTTTGGGATGAAGCCCATCAAGATTCATGTGTTGGTCAAGCCGAAGATGATGGTGGGCTTCATCCTGAACCAAGAACATCAGGTGTTGCTCCTCCAGATGGAACCCAACTTAATGTTTCTGCTAAAGTATTCAATTGTGATAGTGAGCATGATTTTCATATTAAAGCACTGCATCCTGCATCCGCAGATGGATCCCAAGAGAAGAGCATTGCTAAAGATGGCAAGGACTTGGCTAGGGAAAACCTGGCAGATGAAAACCGTAATAGAGTAATTCATTCTGATGATTGCTATGTAATGGCCAAAAGGATGAAATGGGATGCCTCATATGTTTTACAGTCTATAGAGCAGAACCAAATTCCTTTACATGGAAGAGAACTGTTGGAAGATTCATCTGAAAGAGATGTTCCACTTTCTGGGAGAGAAAGGCGTGACTTGGCAGAAAATCAGATAGGAATGATGGAAGGAGGCAAGGTCATAGAGGATGATCATGATTATCATACTGCCGCAAAGAGGTGTGGACAGAGCACTGACAATGCAGTCCATAAGAGTCAGTCAGAAAATCCTTGTAATGAAACTTCAATGACTCAAGGCACGTTTCAGGATGGAGCCCCTCAATATACATATGTTGATGAAGCCAAAGATGACGGTGGACTTCATCCTGAACTAAGAGCATCCTGTGTTGCTGTTCCAGATGAAACCCAGCATAAGGTTTCTGCTAAAGTATTCAATTGTAACAGTGAGCAGGATTTTCATATTGGAGTACCACATCCCGCATCCGCAGATGAACCCCGACAGAAGAGCATTGTTTATGAAGACAAAGATGATAGGGAACATTGTCCTGAAACAAGAATATCAGGTACTGCTCCTCAAGATGAAACCCAGCATAAGGATTCTGCTAAAGAATCTGATTCTAACAGCGAGCATGTTTCTCGCATTGAAATAGCATGTCCTGCATCTGCAGATGGGTCCCAGCAGAAGAGCATTCCGGATGAAGCGGAAGAGCTCTTGGATTGGCTACGCCATTATGAGTCAGAGACATTAACTGATAATGATGGATTTCATGATGAGAAGATTGATGTCGCCATGAAGAAGCATGCTTTCTTGAGTTCTCAATGCACATCTAGTCATCGTTCCTCAGTGACAGCTGACTGGACAGAGAGAAATCTTGGTAAGAAGAGTAATGAAAGCGGTCAGTTGTTGATTTGTAAAACCAGTGATTGCTCTGTTGTGTTGCATGAAAATTGGCTGCGTTCCTCAGCCATTCATTATGAGAAGGGTAACTTTTACTGCCCCTTCTGTGTATATTCTCTTGATCTTACTGAATACCTTGAAGCTAAGAAAGAAACTTCCCTTTTAAAGAAAGACCTAGATGCGTTTATTCATACTCTGGAACATCAGCCAAAGGAATGTCTTGGAAGACCACACAACAAAGAGAATTTCTGCACGAGGAATTTTGATGAAGATCTTAATGAAAAAAGTCACCAGAATGGGCATTTGGGAGAGAGAGAAGAAAATCTAGGAAAGCAATGTGAAGAACATCCAAAGGAAGTCAATGACTTTCAATTTCAGAATATTACAGGTAATGAGCAACATGTAGCACCTTTTGCTTCATGTGTTCATGTCAATTCAGAGTGTGGAGATGAAAGTGCTACCGCAGTTTGTAGAAAACTTGATGCATCAACTGGTGAAAAGGAAGAGGAAGAAAAGGTGGCCCGGGAGTGCATACCTGTAGGTGTTCCTTTGTCCAGTAAAAACACAGAAAACCTTCATATTGACCAAGGATATGAAGTTAATTTTGATTCCGAGCAAGTTGATAATCAGAAGTCTAGCACTTCCAAATATTCTATAAGACCCCGAAGGAGCAAAAACACTTAGTAAGTTAATTTCTATTGTTACAATATCTCACTTCATATGCCTTGAAATGTAAAATACTTTGTCTATCTGCTCAAGGAATGTCTAAAACAGTCAGTGTTTATGTTGCCCAGAGCTTTAATTGCAGTCCTGTATTCTCCCTAATCAACCTGTACACTTACCTATTGGTTATAAAGCAGTGAGTTGAGGATTCGATTGAAATAGTTATTAATAGAGAATAAACCTTTTTTGTGTCTTGTAGCTCATACCCGGCAACTCCTCAGTTAAGGCGGATTAAAGTTCCATGGAAAGTTGAGGAGGAAGAAATGCTCAAGGTTCGTGGTTTCCTTTCTAATGTTCTTTTATCGACTCAAGATTATTTTCTAGTTCCAGTTTACACTATATATCTCTACTTGCATTTTACACTAAATACCTGATTGTAGTTATAATTGCATATGTGTTGTTTCTATTTTTTTTATTTATTAGACTTTTTAGATATGTTGTAACATCTTTTATATTGCTACAGAAGGGAGTGTCAACAGTATCAAGAAATGATGAAGGAAATATTCCATGGAAGCAAATACTGGAATTTGGTGGTTCTGTGTTTCTGCATAGTCGTACCTCAATTGACCTTAAGGATAAGTGGAGGAACATATGCAGGCGAAGGTCAAAGTCGAAATGAAATGGTCAGTTTACATATAAGAATATGCTCTCTTATTTTGGTCCACCTCTAAAATTCATTTGTCACGGTACCAATTTCATATGAATAGTAACCGCTAACCATAAATAATGAACTAAACGTTTGAACCACGAAATTACTTAGCTTGTAGCAGTTTAAAGTGCAAACTTGAGTATATTTATTTATTTTTTTAAATCTTTATTTCCCTAAAATAATTTCCAATGGTGTGATGCTGAATTTCCTCTTGATATTGATATCAGGGATGCATCAGTGAACTCATTTCTAACTCAATCTTAAAAGCTATTAATTATGACTGAAACATTAAGTGATTTCAAACATCCATTGATCCATGTTGCCTCTTCCAGAATCTTTCCTTTCCAACACATGAATGATCTAAAAATTCCCAATCAATGGTTGTATGCTTTTTGAAATCAACCCTAAAAACTATGCCATCCTATTTTGTCTCAGATATTATCCATTGGGACAATTTCAGACCACCTTGTTTTTGTTCTAACCCCTGTTTTGCTCTATATCCCTGACATAGCCATGGTCTCTACTGAAAATGTGATTACTTGATGGCATGTCTGCCATCTTTGCCCAGCCATTGAAATCCCCCATCCCCTTGGCGATTTACTATAATATTTCTCAGCACAACCCGTGTCCAGATTCTGAAAAATGATGATGAATGTGCCCATATTGTTTCTATATTTGTCCATTCAAACTCTTTTGCATTTCCTAAAAAATCTCAATTGATTGCTCACAATGGCACTATTTCCTTTTTTCATCCCATCTCTCTCTCTCTCTCTCTCTCTCTCTCTCTCTCTCTCTCTCTCTCTCTCTCTCTCTCTCAAATGCCATCTATTTTAAAGGTGATGAATTTGATAAGTGAAGAGAAAAGTAGTAGTTGTGGTGGATGACATGATTGACAGAGCTGGTTAGTTTGTAAATGCTCTAATACGTTTTATTAAGTAGAACATAAATAGTACCTTTAACAAATGATATCAGAAATGTAACATTATTGCCCCCCCTCTCCTCCTCTCACAAAAAAGAAAAAAAGATGAGATATCAATGTTGACCTTGCTCGTGATGCTAACATGTATTGAACATTTGCACAAATAATATTGACTGCAACGATGTTTTAGAAAACTGAAATAATTTATTGTGTTCTTTTCATCTTCAAACATGAATTGGGCTTTTGAACGCGAAAAAAGAAAAACTCTGAATTGCCTTCAATAGTTGTGTTAAACTATTGCATATATGATGTGGCATTGGATTGACTTCTTGAGTTCATCTTTAGTGAAGGAACAATTTTGACATTCATGGAACTTAGTGAAGGAACCCTTATCAAGATTATGATCTCAAACTTGGTCCATGGCCTGAAACCTAAATAGTGGGCAAGTTCTGAAAACTAGCCACTTTTTGCACCCATTGAACACTTTTAACCATTTCTTTAGAATTTAGATATCCTTCCTCACCCCTCAAGTAGTGCTCGAAATCCTTGAACCGTGGCTAGTTTTCAAATTTGCCAAAACCAGTGCCTATTATGTTTTGCCACCTAGGTCATTATAGTCTGGCTCAGTGAATCAGTATCCAGGATCTTAGTGAAGTTACCGGTTCCTAAAAGTCCAGTTTGGTTTGAATGAGCTGGAACATGGTCTTTGGACCATTTTGACCAGGGAACTTGAAGTCAGTCTGTAGCAAGATTTGGACAAGATTCACTTGGAACTTGAAGTCAGTCTGTAGCAAGATTATCTTGCGGCATTACTTCACATTGTCACAAAATTGAGAATCCTTGTAAAGATTTTTCCCTTGGTTTATTCACAGGAACATCTGATGGGTTATTTTCCTTCTGTTTGCAGATTTTAATTACTTTTTCTGTTATTACTTGTGAGCTCAAATTGATAATTGTCTCCACAGTTTTGTGGCAGCGAAAGATGAAGGAGAGGCACATTTTTTGAGATCAGGCACTGTTTTTGGTACTTAATGTTTACTCCAAGTTGGGTGGGGACTATGGAGATGGTTTTTGTTATACCAAGGGGAATATGGCCACTGGCCAGAGTAGTAAGTTTGAGTTGGTCATTTCTGCTGTGCTGATATGTTATTTTGGGCTTTTTGACACTGCAGTCATTTCCTCATCGTGTCTCAGTGGTTTATTACCAATCTGTTAATAGAACTGCATGTAAATATTTATCAACAATCAACAAGTCACAAGAGTGTCTTGTTGCCTTAATCATTACATATATATATATATATATATTTTAAAAGCTTAAGAGTCCATTTGGCAACATTTATATTCTGTTTTTTATTTTATTTATTTATTATTTTTTTCTTTTAGTGTTAATTTCAGTTTAGTTCTTGTGACTTTTACCCTGTAAGGCATGTTAAGACCCATGTTTTCAATTTTTACATTTAAGTATCCGCACCTTTAGAAATTATCACAATGTGGTTATGCTATTAAGCTGTTCATCAGAAAATCCCTTAAATGATGATATGGTACATGCATAGCTCCTTCTTTTTCCTCAAGTACAATACAATATCGATAAAAAATTTCAAATTTAATTTAAAAGTAAGATTTAAGTTATTAGAAGAACAAAGCATATAAAAGCAAAAAGAAACTCTCCTCCTAGGGGTGTAAATTGGATTGGAAAATTCAATTCGGAGCGATTCTAGTCCGAATATTTCCAAAAAAAAATCCGATTATGATAAATTAGATATCCGATACTTTTGGTAAATGCCGAAAATTCTGAAATTCTGAAGTTCTCTGAATCCATTCCGATCTGATTTTTCGAATTTTTTTCTGAAAAATTCCAAGTTTCTAATTATGTATTGCATTATTTTTAGTGTACAGGTCTTATATATGTTTAATTTCGTATTTGTTATATTTTAGTACCGCACTTACAAATATTCATATGTACTTACATAGGCTCTGCAAAAAAAAAAACATAATAGTATATAACTTTAAGATTATATATTTTTGGCAAATGTGCTTGTTTGAATATAACAAAAATGCATATGCGTACTTGTTATATGCAAACGTACTACATATTTGGTAAATGTAGAGAGTATCATACTATTTCATTTTATATGTTTTTTTTTAAATTTTAAACTATCTTCATTTAAAGTTTAAACTTTCAATTATAAAATTATTTTATATATGAAACACCATATATAAGATAAGTATATTTATTGGAGCTTGACAATCATAGTATTCCAATTGTCTAGAGCAAAACTAACACATTGAATGCAAGTTTAACACTCTTTACACATATAACATGTAAACACAAACTCTTAAACAAGCATGATGAAGTCTGATGGTGAGTACAAAGAAACTCTATACCATGTGATGACTCTAGCTCATATAAGAAGAAAGAATTTTTAAAAATAATTAATACGCATTGAAAATATCAAAAGACTTCCTGTTATAAAACTAGAGGGAGAAAATGTAGAGAGAAGTGATATGCTAAAGATAAAGCTTCACCATGTTTATTCCTTCCTTAATCTTTGGTAGAACCACCTATTTATAGGCTTACAAGATAGAAGATTGAATACCATCATTTACAATATACCTATAGGTTACAAGTACTAATTACAAATACTTAGTGCATAGGTTACATAAAATCCAACGTGGAATATTAAGAGGTATAATGGTCATCCAACAACTCATGTATTTACAACACTTCCAACTTTTTATATATTTTTTAAAATTTTATTTCCCCTCTCCTCACCCAACTTGGAAAACCCAGTGGGACAAAACCAAAGTGAAGGGAAAAAGAGTGAAACTTTCTTCTGAATCATTGATGTGGTGTTGGATGAGCATATAATAAATACATTTCATTGACCCCAAAAGCTCCCAACCTCTCAGTATTTTCATCACGAACCCCTGACCTGTCCCAACCAAATTAGTCCAACCACTCACCACGGTGCATCGTAGAGCATGGTCTGTGACCTCAATTCCGGCAATAACGACCAATCTTTGAGCCCAAACCCCACAATGCTTTTTCCAATTTGATTAAAGGGCCTATTGCAGCAGCAACAACACTCTACTCACTCACAGTCCACTAGCTGCTACTAGCTAGGCCTAGTAGCTTCTGATTAGCAAATCTTGATTGAAAGTTTGAAACTTTTGAAAACAACCAAATGGGTTGTTGTATGAGTACCACTACCCCTGAAAAGTCCTCAACTTTAGGTCCTCAAAAGCACTAGTCTTTGAGAAGAAAATCAAGCAAGAAGACCCAGAAAAGATTGAGGAGAAAATACCCATTTACAATAACAATGGAGACATCTAACAGGAATCGGAGATTCGCAGCCTGAGTCAGAGCATGTCCACTACCACCATGACCAGAGACGACGATGAAGAGGTCCATCAAAGGGTGTTTAGATTTTTTTTAATCTGTAAATAGTTGGGCTTCTTATTAAACCCTTAAAGTTGGGCTTCTTATGAAACCCCTAGTTTGGCATTAAAATATCTTAACCATTTCTTTCTGAAATAACTTGGGTCTCCAAAACGGAAAGAACGTGGGTCTCCAAAACCCGATGTGTCGTAGGTTCAAATCCTACTGAGCGTAATTCCGGTCTGAAATAACTTCACTAACAGCACATACACCCACACTACAGAGAGAGGCGGGGTCATTTCTTTATCAACCAAACCAAACCAAACGCCGTCGTCGTCAGCCATCAGGTACTTGTTGTGCTCCATTGATGTACGAAAGTATGTATAGAATTGTCCTCTGCTGAACATTTGCTATTGGGTGCTAGTAATTTCTACATGCTTCTAGGGTTTCTGTAATTGGTTTTATTTATGCATGTTTTACTTGTTTTATAGATGAATAAAAGGCGGATTTTGATCCAACAGTCGGCATTTGTTTTTGGTTTAATATGGATTTTATGAATCTCTCATGGATTTGATAATCTTAACCTACTGATGGTGATGCCATATTATAATTAGGTCCCTTCATTTACAAAAATTGAAAATTTAACTGGTTACTTTGCCAGCTTCTTGTTCAATTTGCAATTTTTTTTTTGTTTCTCATTAGTCATCTCAAGCATGACTTGGGTTGGTGCTGAATTTGATGGTTTCTTAAATTTTTGTTTTTGTTTTTTTAAAAAAAATATATGAATTCAGTAGCCATGAAGGTGCGTTCCTCTGTGAAGAAGATGTGTGAGTTTTGTAAGACAGTTAAACGTCGCGGGCGTGTTTATGTGCTTTGCACAGCCAATCCCAAGCATAAGCAAAGACAGGGCATGTCCACATTTGCATACGAAGGCACGGTGTCTTCCATGTACGTTTCCCTTCATGCTTTCCTTTCTCTTTTTTTTTTAAAAATACTTTTATGGGTTTACTTTGGCAAATTCTTCTGATTGCGTTAATCTTAAAAGGAAACATCCCATTCAGAATCTACCATGTTAAGCACCCCGTAATCTAAGACAGAACAAAACATGTTAGACGAATTCACGCCAAATCTTCCCTGACACCTGGAGATCCCTTGCCTCGTGTAAATTTGTTGTACATAGTTCGTTGGGTGGTTTTACTAAGTGATTCTTGGATACTTCTTATCATAGGCACGTAGGTTAAGCACACAAAAGGCACTTTTCCTACTATATGTGGACCTTCATTTGGCAGGCCTGCATAAGGTGGCCTGGAGCCTCCTTTTGTATAATAAATGTTATCTAGGAGATTAGGACTTGGCAATATCTCCATAGAACAAAACTCATAGCGGCTACAATGCTTTTAGTCATCAATTTGGCAGAAGAGAAACAACAATTTATGGAGTCAAGGATTTAGGTTACTGCGTCTTCTAATTCTAACTACTGAGATGGTGGTTGCCATTTTTTTACACAATTGTATCTAGCTTACTTGCTCCATGTGGTGTTTTTCATGCATGTGTGTCTATAATCATACTTTTTGCTGATATGAAAGTAGCTTTTCAGTTTTTCATTAGTTCTGTCTGGCATGTAGCATGAATTTAGTCGTGTGTAAAGATTTTAAAAACTTCAGAACATGTTAGTAGTAACCTAACATGGGAATCTGTATGTTCACAAACTGCTGCATATCTGTATGTAGATATCTCACATGCGAATCTCTCTCTTACACATGAACTTCCTATAGAAATGTGATGTGGCAATGGAGTGAAATTGGCAATTTTCTAGTTGAATGTTTGAATCCTTTTCAGGTACGCAGAGACTAGTGCCAAGCTAGAGAACAGCTCTGGTCACAGCGTGCAAGCAGGTCTGGCCTCTCTCATACCCAAAAAGCATGAACCCTTGATGCCTTCTATACCCTCTACGATACTTGGATGGAGGGTGGGCCTGGCCTCCCTGCTGTTCAACAAGGCCAAGTAGCTTTGAAATTTGAAATGGGACCTTATCTCAGTTTTTAGGTTCCTTTCTTTGGTTGTGCTGCCAGATATATTCAAAGGGCTTTTTATCACAAAACGTCCCTGATGTTTGCGAAACTAGCAGATTGCATTCTTAAAGGTTTTTTGTATCACTCATGGTCCCTAACGTTAATATAGGTGCTCTTAAATAGTCAATATGTACAAAATAACTGTTAAATATAAGGATATAATCAAATCAATCCAAAATTATGCGGGTATGTCTACTCATTTCTCATAAGTCATGCCCGAAAAGCGAACATTTATATATCTTAATTGACCAAAAAATAGGATAAAAAAACAAGAGTACACAATCATGTATGTTTCTTTTCTTTCATACTCTTACATAAAAACCTAATAATATTATTCTGGCATCGGAGTCGTTTTATGGTGAGGGTGCTATATATGGATTATAGATATGGACTTTCATATTAGTTGCGGGATTCATTTAAATAGTAACTTCACTTGAATTTAATGAACTGATCTTATAACTAATTTAAAATTCCCCATAAGAGTTCCATTAATCACAAGGTTTGCAATTCGTGACGTTTTTCTTCATCAGTTGTCATTTCAAACTTAATGCTTACTGGAAATTGTCTAGCACTGACATCTATAACCGGTGGGGGGGATCACGAAACAGCTTTCTATTATTAATGAAGTCTGCAAATCGCAAGGTAGCACTCATCAGCACAAGCTTTAACAGAAAAACTTGCTGTCCAGGACTTATAGTTCTTCCCGAAAGCACCGCCTTTTGCTGCTCTGCACACTCTTTCTGCCATCACATGCAATTTGCAATCGAGAATAATAATAAAAAGGGGTTATAAACCTTGATTAATACAAGTTTTAGCAGTTACAAGCACCACTCTCTAGCTTTACCTGCGAGCACCAGATAGCATTCCGATAATTAAGTCTGTGTTCAACCTCCGCTCATGAACCTCATCAAGAATTATGACAGAGTATCGCTTAACCTTACCAGATGCTTTTTGTAAAAGCATCCGCAACTCAAAAAATTTGGGAAACATTTTTTGAAAAATGGGCCTAGGCGGCTAGGCGGGTCTGGGCGCTTGGCAGGTCGGGTCGGATTATTTTTATTTTTAGTATGTGAGAATTATTGACTGAGGCAGAGGTTGGGCCCCACATAGTTCGCTGGCCTTGAAGCCCAATGGAGGCCCACTACCAATGTGGATACCGGTTGGGCCCAACATACTTGGTTCACGGAAACACAGGTTTACACTCTCAGACGCAGACGCTGAGGAAGAATAACGA
Organism: Prunus persica; assembly: GCF_000346465.2. Lineage (NCBI taxonomy): Eukaryota > Viridiplantae > Streptophyta > Magnoliopsida > Rosales > Rosaceae > Prunus > Prunus persica. The sequence continues at coordinate 10,483,238 of NC_034015.1, forward strand.
AGAAGCAGCACACACACGCACACCCACACTAGAGAGAGAGGCGGGGTCATTTCTTTGTCAACCAAACCAAACGCCGTCGTCGTCAGCCATCAGGTACTTGTTGTGCTCCATTGATGTACGAAAATATGTATAGAATTGTCCTCTGCTGAACATTTTCTATTGCGTGCTAGTAACAAAGACTTTTACTCCTTGACCTGATAAAACCTTGGATAAGAAGCAAAGCCAACTATCAACAACATACACAGAGAAAACATATGAAAAATGGCCAAACATGCATGCACCATTTTGATTGAGGTCATTGGGGGTCTGAAAACTCTTACGGAACATATGAAAAATGAAAATTTGGTGGTCAAATAAGGACAGAGGAGAAAATATAATAGAGTCATTTGCATTTCTCTTCTCTGTTTCTTTGTTCTTCCATCATCATGTGAGTGTGTAGGCTCATTTCTGAAGCTTTAGGCTCTGTGGTTGTGGATGAGACATGGCAAGCAAGAGATTGGGGAAATGTAAACCAACCAAAACATGTAGAAGCAGAATGGGCAACTGCAATTTTTATTGGTTTATATACATATAATATATGTATCATGATGAGCTTCTTTGTCTTGCTGATGTTGTTGCATTTTGTTGAAAAGGAGGGTTCAGTATGTTTGTTTGTGGGGACTCATGCCTCACGGTGCGTCCCATCCCATCCCATCTGTCTTCTGTGTGTTGTTTAATATCCAAATTTGTTTTGTTCTGTTATTAATTTCCAATTTAATTATTTTCTTATGTCTTTCTTATTGGAGAGTACAAGCTGCAACAGCAGCATGTCCCAAGTTCCATAGTTTTGGTTTGGTCACCAAATCACACCCAACCAACCAAATTTGAAAACTTCGTGTATTGTATTTCTTCTGTTCTTGGCCCCCTCTCCTCCCAACAACCCATGATAATATGTAGGGGTGGCAATTTTCGATACGATCTATTATACAACTCGAAACCTGCATGGAAAAACACGCGATTTTGAGTCAACTTGCCAACCCGCTAAAATACTTATTTAATTGGTTTAAAAAAATAAAAAAAAAATTAAGGATCCAACACACACAATGAGTTTTGAACCTGCTCCACTTCCATTCATCTCCAACACCTTATCCATCATGCTACACACAACCTTGTGATTATGAGTTACACAATTTGATATTTATAATGTTTCTACATACTGTTTATAAAAAAAATATAGAATTTCATGTCTTTTTTTCTTTCTAATTAAATTAAATTAAACATTATACACTTAATTAAATTAAAAATAGTAATTAAATTAAAAATTAATTTATATTTTTATATATTCTTTTTCTAATCACAAAGCTCGAAGCAGAAAACGGGAAACGAGGAGAGGGAAATAAGGAGTTGGAATTACAGAGTGGCCCTGCAGATTACTTTAAAAAATATATATTATTATTATTGAGCGGCCCTGCAAGTTACTTCTATAAAAGGATACAGTGGGAGAAAAAAATCAAACCTAAACTCAAAAAACCTATCTCCTCAAACTTAGAAAAATCTAAACCCATATCAAACTCAGATAAAAAATAGCCTCTTCATTCCCATTTTCTCTCAATCTAAATCTAGCTCCGCCAACATAGGCATAGGGGTAAAGGACTGCACTAGTGTGGATACCCTACTTTGCTTCCTCATGACGACCAGTTACCATAAACGACTCTTTACTCCTTGAGAATGATGTTGCTGTTGGAGTTGCGAGGAGTTTGGTGACTCCCAAGGATGTGCGTGTGCTGGGAATAAGGGATGATAAGCAGGTGGTGAGTGATGCCATGGCACTGAGCGTGCAAAGTGCGACATTTGTCGCAAGTGTGGGGCATTGCCTCATTGTGAAATCCCATGAGGTAGAGGTGCTAAAAGCTCAGTTGGTTGTAGAGCAGAATTTGGTTGAACATTGTCAGTGTGTGATAAGGAGTTTGAAGAAGGAGAGGGCAAATACAGCGGAGGCGAATCAACATCAGCTTGAAATATTGCATGAAGAGAATCAAAAGCTATCAAAGATGATAGATTTTTACTTTCAAGACATGCAAAAGTAGCTAGAGGCCTTGGATCGACCGGGTAAACACAAGCATCGAGATCACGACACAAGTTATGCTCATGTTAAGGGTGTGATCTTTGGGTGCTTAAGTGATGAGCCCCAAAAAGCTGTGCGTGCCCAAGAAAAGAGATCCAGAAGGCCAAACTAAAGGCTCCTATTGTGGAATCAAGAAGCGCGACCTGATGTTATTTTTTAATTTATGTAATCTCATGTTTCATCTTTTTATTATTATTTAAACATGAAATAACTTGTTTATTAACCTAAGGAAAATGCTAGGGAGA